>NW_027641181.1:0-255009 GCF_949987615.1 Pollachius pollachius
AATTCCATTAGTTTTGAGCAATATCAACATTGTAAGGTAAAAATCACATTGTTGGTCAAAAAGTGCTTCTCTCGCTCTGAAAAGCATTTTGCACGCATAAAAACTTGACATGTGAATATTTCTGTTTCTTTCACTTCAAACGTGTTATTATGCTTACAAAAGGGTTATTTAAGCATAAACCACCATTTGGGAGTGAATTCCATTAGTTTTGAGCAATATCAAAATTGAAAGGTCAGAGTCACATTGTTGGTCAAAAAGTGCTTCTCTCGCTCTGAAAAGCATTTTGCACGCATAAAAACTTGACAAGTGAATATTTCTGTTCCTTTCAATTCAAACGTGTTATTATGATACAAAAGGGTTATTTAAGCATAAACCACCATTTGGGAGTGAATTCCATTAGTTTTGAGCAATATCAAAATTGAAAGGTCAGAATCACATTGTTGGTCAAAAAGTGCTTCTCTCGCTCTGAAAAGCATTTTGCACGCATAAAAACTTGACAAGTGAATATTTCTGTTCCTTTCAATTCAAACGTGTTATTATGAAACAAAAGGGTTATTTAAGCATAAACCACCATTTGGGAGTGAATTCCATTCGTTTTGAGCAATATCAACATTGTAAGGTCAGAATCACATTGTTGGTCAAAAAGTGCTTCTCTCGCTCTGAAAAGCATTTTGCACGCATAAAAACTTGACATGTGAATATTTCTGTTACTTTCAATGGAAACGTGTTATTATGCTTACAAAAGGGTTATTTAAGCATAAACCACCATTTGGGAGTGAATTCCATTAGTTTTGAGCAATATCAAAATTGAAAGGTCAGAGTCACATTGTTGGTCAAAAAGTGCTTCTCTTGCTCTGAAAAGCATTTTGCACGCATAAAAACTTGACATGTGAATATTTCTGTTTCTTTCACTTCAAACGTGTTATTATGCTTACAAAAGGGTTATTTAAGCATAAACCACCATTTGGGAGTGAATTCCATTAGTTTTGAGCAATATCAAAATTGAAAGGTCAGAGTCACATTGTTGGTCAAAAAGTGCTTCTCTCGCTCTGAAAAGCATTTTGCACGCATAAAAACTTGACATGTGAATATTTCTGTTTCTTTCAATGGAAACGTGTTATTATGCTTACAAAAGGGTTATTTAAGCATAAACCACCATTTGGGAGTGAATTCCATTAGTTTTGAGCAATATCAAAATTGAAAGGTAAAAATCACATTGTTGGTCAAAAAGTGCTTCTCTCGCTCTGAAAAGCATTTTGCACGCATAAAAACTTGACAAGTGAATATTTCTGTTCCTTTCAATTCAAACGTGTTATTATGATACAAAAGGGTTATTTAAGCATAAACCACCATTTGGGAGTGAATTCCATTAGTTTTGAGCAATATCAACATTGTAAGGTAAAAATCACATTGTTGGTCAAAAAGTGCTTCTCTCGCTCTGAAAAGCATTTTGCACGCATAAAAACTTGACATGTGAATATTTCTGTTTCTTTCACTTCAAACGTGTTATTATGCTTACAAAAGGGTTATTTAAGCATAAACCACCATTTGGGAGTGAATTCCATTAGTTTTGAGCAATATCAACATTGTAAGGTAAAAATCACATTGTTGGTCAAAAAGTGCTTCTCTCGCTCTGAAAAGCATTTTGCACGCATAAAAACTTGACAAGTGAATATTTCTGTTCCTTTCAATTCAAACGTGTTATTATGATACAAAAGGGTTATTTAAGCATAAACCACCATTTGGGAGTGAATTCCATTAGTTTTGAGCAATATCAAAATTGAAAGGTCAGAATCACATTGTTGGTCAAAAAGTGCTTCTCTCGCTCTGAAAAGCATTTTGCACGCATAAAAACTTGACAAGTGAATATTTCTGTTCCTTTCAATTCAAACGTGTTATTATGATACAAAAGGGTTATTTAAGCATAAACCACCATTTGGGAGTGAATTCCATTAGTTTTGAGCAATATCAACATTGTAAGGTCAGAATCACATTGTTGGTCAAAAAGTGCTTCTCTCGCTCTGAAAAGCATTTTGCACGCATAAAAACTTGACATGTGAATATTTCTGTTTCTTTCAATGGAAACGTGTTATTATGCTTACAAAAGGGTTATTTAAGCATAAACCACCATTTGGGCGTGAATTCCATTCGTTTTGAGCAATATCAAAATTGAAAGGTCAGAATCACATTGTTGGTCAAAAAGTGCTTCTCTCGCTCTGAAAAGCATTTTGCACACATAAAAACTTGACATGTGAATATTTCTGTTACTTTCAATGGAAACGTGTTATTATGCTTACAAAAGGGTTATTTAAGCATAAACCACCATTTGGGAGTGAATTCCATTAGTTTTGAGCAATATCAAAATTGAAAGGTCAGAGTCACATTGTTGGTCAAAAAGTGCTTCTCTCGCTCTGAAAAGCATTTTGCACGCATAAAAACTTGACAAGTGAATATTTCTGTTCCTTTCAATTCAAACGTGTTATTATGATACAAAAGGGTTATTTAAGCATAAACCACCATTTGGGCGTGAATTCCATTAGTTTTGAGCAATATCAACATTGTAAGGTAAAAATCACATTGTTGGTCAAAAAGTGCTTCTCTCGCTCTGAAAAGCATTTTGCACGCATAAAAACTTGACATGTGAATATTTCTGTTTCTTTCACTTCAAACGTGTTATTATGCTTACAAAAGGGTTATTTAAGCATAAACCACCATTTGGGAGTGAATTCCATTAGTTTTGAGCAATATCAACATTGTAAGGTAAAAATCACATTGTTGGTCAAAAAGTGCTTCTCTCGCTCTGAAAAGCATTTTGCACGCATAAAAACTTGACAAGTGAATATTTCTGTTCCTTTCAATTCAAACGTGTTATTATGATACAAAAGGGTTATTTAAGCATAAACCACCATTTGGGAGTGAATTCCATTAGTTTTGAGCAATATCAAAATTGAAAGGTCAGAATCACATTGTTGGTCAAAAAGTGCTTCTCTCGCTCTGAAAAGCATTTTGCACGCATAAAAACTTGACAAGTGAATATTTCTGTTCCTTTCAATTCAAACGTGTTATTATGATACAAAAGGGTTATTTAAGCATAAACCACCATTTGGGAGTGAATTCCATTCGTTTTGAGCAATATCAACATTGTAAGGTCAGAATCACATTGTTGGTCAAAAAGTGCTTCTCTCGCTCTGAAAAGCATTTTGCACGCATAAAAACTTGACATGTGAATATTTCTGTTTCTTTCAATGGAAACGTGTTATTATGCTTACAAAAGGGTTATTTAAGCATAAACCACCATTTGGGCGTGAATTCCATTCGTTTTGAGCAATATCAAAATTGAAAGGTCAGAATCACATTGTTGGTCAAAAAGTGCTTCTCTCGCTCTGAAAAGCATTTTGCACACATAAAAACTTGACATGTGAATATTTCTGTTACTTTCAATGGAAACGTGTTATTATGCTTACAAAAGGGTTATTTAAGCATAAACCACCATTTGGGAGTGAATTCCATTAGTTTTGAGCAATATCAAAATTGAAAGGTCAGAGTCACATTGTTGGTCAAAAAGTGCTTCTCTTGCTCTGAAAAGCATTTTGCACGCATAAAAACTTGACATGTGAATATTTCTGTTTCTTTCAATGGAAACGTGTTATTATGCTTACAAAAGGGTTATTTAAGCATAAACCACCATTTGGGAGTGAATTCCATTAGTTTTGAGCAATATCAAAATTGAAAGGTAAAAATCACATTGTTGGTCAAAAAGTGCTTCTCTCGCTCTGAAAAGCATTTTGCACACATAAAAACTTGACATGTGAATATTTCTGTTCCTTTCAATTCAAACGTGTTATTATGATACAAAAGGGTTATTTAAGCATAAACCACCATTTGGGAGTGAATTCCATTCGTTTTGAGCAATATCAAAATTGAAAGGTCAGAATCACATTGTTGGTCAAAAAGTGCTTCTCTCGCTCTGAAAAGCATTTTGCACACATAAAAACTTGACATGTGAATATTTCTGTTACTTTCAATGGAAACGTGTTATTATGCTTACAAAAGGGTTATTTAAGCATAAACCACCATTTGGGAGTGAATTCCATTAGTTTTGAGCAATATCAAAATTGAAAGGTCAGAGTCACATTGTTGGTCAAAAAGTGCTTCTCTTGCTCTGAAAAGCATTTTGCACGCATAAAAACTTGACATGTGAATATTTCTGTTTCTTTCAATGGAAACGTGTTATTATGCTTACAAAAGGGTTATTTAAGCATAAACCACCATTTGGGAGTGAATTCCATTAGTTTTGAGCAATATCAAAATTGAAAGGTAAAAATCACATTGTTGGTCAAAAAGTGCTTCTCTCGCTCTGAAAAGCATTTTGCACACATAAAAACTTGACATGTGAATATTTCTGTTCCTTTCAATTCAAACGTGTTATTATGATACAAAAGGGTTATTTAAGCATAAACCACCATTTGGGAGTGAATTCCATTCGTTTTGAGCAATATCAACATTGTAAGGTCAGAATCACATTGTTGGTCAAAAAGTGCTTCTCTCGCTCTGAAAAGCATTTTGCACGCATAAAAACTTGACAAGTGAATATTTCTGTTCCTTTCAATTCAAACGTGTTATTATGATACAAAAGGGTTATTTAAGCATAAACCACCATTTGGGAGTGAATTCCATTAGTTTTGAGCAATATCAACATTGTAAGGTAAAAATCACATTGTTGGTCAAAAAGTGCTTCTCTCGCTCTGAAAAGCATTTTGCACGCATAAAAACTTGACATGTGAATATTTCTGTTTCTTTCAATGGAAACGTGTTATTATGCTTACAAAAGGGTTATTTAAGCATAAACCACCATTTGGGAGTGAATTCCATTAGTTTTGAGCAATATCAAAATTGAAAGGTCAGAATCACATTGTTGGTCAAAAAGTGCTTCTCTCGCTCTGAAAAGCATTTTGCACACATAAAAACTTGACATGTGAATATTTCTGTTACTTTCAATGGAAACGTGTTATTATGCTTACAAAAGGGTTATTTAAGCATAAACCACCATTTGGGAGTGAATTCCATTAGTTTTGAGCAATATCAAAATTGAAAGGTCAGAGTCACATTGTTGGTCAAAAAGTGCTTCTCTCGCTCTGAAAAGCATTTTGCACGCATAAAAACTTGACATGTGAATATTTCTGTTTCTTTCAATGGAAACGTGTTATTATGCTTACAAAAGGGTTATTTAAGCATAAACCACCATTTGGGAGTGAATTCCATTAGTTTTGAGCAATATCAACATTGTAAGGTAAAAATCACATTGTTGGTCAAAAAGTGCTTCTCTCGCTCTGAAAAGCATTTTGCACGCATAAAAACTTGACATGTGAATATTTCTGTTTCTTTCACTTCAAACGTGTTATTATGCTTACAAAAGGGTTATTTAAGCATAAACCACCATTTGGGAGTGAATTCCATTAGTTTTGAGCAATATCAAAATTGAAAGGTCAGAGTCACATTGTTGGTCAAAAAGTGCTTCTCTCGCTCTGAAAAGCATTTTGCACGCATAAAAACTTGACAAGTGAATATTTCTGTTCCTTTCAATTCAAACGTGTTATTATGATACAAAAGGGTTATTTAAGCATAAACCACCATTTGGGAGTGAATTCCATTAGTTTTGAGCAATATCAAAATTGAAAGGTCAGAATCACATTGTTGGTCAAAAAGTGCTTCTCTCGCTCTGAAAAGCATTTTGCACGCATAAAAACTTGACAAGTGAATATTTCTGTTCCTTTCAATTCAAACGTGTTATTATGATACAAAAGGGTTATTTAAGCATAAACCACCATTTGGGAGTGAATTCCATTCGTTTTGAGCAATATCAACATTGTAAGGTCAGAATCACATTGTTGGTCAAAAAGTGCTTCTCTCGCTCTGAAAAGCATTTTGCACGCATAAAAACTTGACATGTGAATATTTCTGTTTCTTTCAATGGAAACGTGTTATTATGCTTACAAAAGGGTTATTTAAGCATAAACCACCATTTGGGAGTGAATTCCATTCGTTTTGAGCAATATCAAAATTGAAAGGTCAGAATCACATTGTTGGTTAAAAAGTGCTTCTCTCGCTCTGAAAAGCATTTTGCACGCATAAAAACTTGACATGTGAATATTTCTGTTTCTTTCAATGGAAACGTGTTATTATGCTTACAAAAGGGTTATTTAAGCATAAACCACCATTTGGGCGTGAATTCCATTCGTTTTGAGCAATATCAAAATTGAAAGGTCAGAATCACATTGTTGGTCAAAAAGTGCTTCTCTCGCTCTGAAAAGCATTTTGCACACATAAAAACTTGACATGTGAATATTTCTGTTACTTTCAATGGAAACGTGTTATTATGCTTACAAAAGGGTTATTTAAGCATAAACCACCATTTGGGAGTGAATTCCATTAGTTTTGAGCAATATCAAAATTGAAAGGTCAGAGTCACATTGTTGGTCAAAAAGTGCTTCTCTTGCTCTGAAAAGCATTTTGCACGCATAAAAACTTGACATGTGAATATTTCTGTTTCTTTCACTTCAAACGTGTTATTATGCTTACAAAAGGGTTATTTAAGCATAAACCACCATTTGGGAGTGAATTCCATTAGTTTTGAGCAATATCAAAATTGAAAGGTCAGAGTCACATTGTTGGTCAAAAAGTGCTTCTCTCGCTCTGAAAAGCATTTTGCACGCATAAAAACTTGACATGTGAATATTTCTGTTTCTTTCAATGGAAACGTGTTATTATGCTTACAAAAGGGTTATTTAAGCATAAACCACCATTTGGGAGTGAATTCCATTAGTTTTGAGCAATATCAAAATTGAAAGGTAAAAATCACATTGTTGGTCAAAAAGTGCTTTTCTCGCTCTGAAAAGCATTTTGCACGCATAAAAACTTGACAAGTGAATATTTCTGTTCCTTTCAATTCAAACGTGTTATTATGATACAAAAGGGTTATTTAAGCATAAACCACCATTTGGGAGTGAATTCCATTAGTTTTGAGCAATATCAACATTGTAAGGTAAAAATCACATTGTTGGTCAAAAAGTGCTTCTCTCGCTCTGAAAAGCATTTTGCACGCATAAAAACTTGACATGTGAATATTTCTGTTTCTTTCACTTCAAACGTGTTATTATGCTTACAAAAGGGTTATTTAAGCATAAACCACCATTTGGGAGTGAATTCCATTAGTTTTGAGCAATATCAAAATTGAAAGGTCAGAGTCACATTGTTGGTCAAAAAGTGCTTCTCTCGCTCTGAAAAGCATTTTGCACGCATAAAAACTTGACAAGTGAATATTTCTGTTCCTTTCAATTCAAACGTGTTATTATGATACAAAAGGGTTATTTAAGCATAAACCACCATTTGGGAGTGAATTCCATTAGTTTTGAGCAATATCAAAATTGAAAGGTCAGAATCACATTGTTGGTCAAAAAGTGCTTCTCTCGCTCTGAAAAGCATTTTGCACGCATAAAAACTTGACAAGTGAATATTTCTGTTCCTTTCAATTCAAACGTGTTATTATGAAACAAAAGGGTTATTTAAGCATAAACCACCATTTGGGAGTGAATTCCATTCGTTTTGAGCAATATCAACATTGTAAGGTCAGAATCACATTGTTGGTCAAAAAGTGCTTCTCTCGCTCTGAAAAGCATTTTGCACGCATAAAAACTTGACATGTGAATATTTCTGTTACTTTCAATGGAAACGTGTTATTATGCTTACAAAAGGGTTATTTAAGCATAAACCACCATTTGGGAGTGAATTCCATTAGTTTTGAGCAATATCAAAATTGAAAGGTCAGAGTCACATTGTTGGTCAAAAAGTGCTTCTCTTGCTCTGAAAAGCATTTTGCACGCATAAAAACTTGACATGTGAATATTTCTGTTTCTTTCACTTCAAACGTGTTATTATGCTTACAAAAGGGTTATTTAAGCATAAACCACCATTTGGGAGTGAATTCCATTAGTTTTGAGCAATATCAAAATTGAAAGGTAAAAATCACATTGTTGGTCAAAAAGTGCTTCTCTCGCTCTGAAAAGCATTTTGCACGCATAAAAACTTGACAAGTGAATATTTCTGTTCCTTTCAATTCAAACGTGTTATTATGATACAAAAGGGTTATTTAAGCATAAACCACCATTTGGGAGTGAATTCCATTAGTTTTGAGCAATATCAACATTGTAAGGTAAAAATCACATTGTTGGTCAAAAAGTGCTTCTCTCGCTCTGAAAAGCATTTTGCACGCATAAAAACTTGACATGTGAATATTTCTGTTTCTTTCACTTCAAACGTGTTATTATGCTTACAAAAGGGTTATTTAAGCATAAACCACCATTTGGGAGTGAATTCCATTAGTTTTGAGCAATATCAACATTGTAAGGTAAAAATCACATTGTTGGTCAAAAAGTGCTTCTCTCGCTCTGAAAAGCATTTTGCACGCATAAAAACTTGACAAGTGAATATTTCTGTTCCTTTCAATTCAAACGTGTTATTATGATACAAAAGGGTTATTTAAGCATAAACCACCATTTGGGAGTGAATTCCATTAGTTTTGAGCAATATCAAAATTGAAAGGTCAGAATCACATTGTTGGTCAAAAAGTGCTTCTCTCGCTCTGAAAAGCATTTTGCACGCATAAAAACTTGACAAGTGAATATTTCTGTTCCTTTCAATTCAAACGTGTTATTATGATACAAAAGGGTTATTTAAGCATAAACCACCATTTGGGAGTGAATTCCATTAGTTTTGAGCAATATCAACATTGTAAGGTCAGAATCACATTGTTGGTCAAAAAGTGCTTCTCTCGCTCTGAAAAGCATTTTGCACGCATAAAAACTTGACATGTGAATATTTCTGTTTCTTTCAATGGAAACGTGTTATTATGCTTACAAAAGGGTTATTTAAGCATAAACCACCATTTGGGCGTGAATTCCATTCGTTTTGAGCAATATCAAAATTGAAAGGTCAGAATCACATTGTTGGTCAAAAAGTGCTTCTCTCGCTCTGAAAAGCATTTTGCACACATAAAAACTTGACATGTGAATATTTCTGTTACTTTCAATGGAAACGTGTTATTATGCTTACAAAAGGGTTATTTAAGCATAAACCACCATTTGGGAGTGAATTCCATTAGTTTTGAGCAATATCAAAATTGAAAGGTCAGAGTCACATTGTTGGTCAAAAAGTGCTTCTCTCGCTCTGAAAAGCATTTTGCACGCATAAAAACTTGACAAGTGAATATTTCTGTTCCTTTCAATTCAAACGTGTTATTATGATACAAAAGGGTTATTTAAGCATAAACCACCATTTGGGCGTGAATTCCATTAGTTTTGAGCAATATCAACATTGTAAGGTAAAAATCACATTGTTGGTCAAAAAGTGCTTCTCTCGCTCTGAAAAGCATTTTGCACGCATAAAAACTTGACATGTGAATATTTCTGTTTCTTTCACTTCAAACGTGTTATTATGCTTACAAAAGGGTTATTTAAGCATAAACCACCATTTGGGAGTGAATTCCATTAGTTTTGAGCAATATCAACATTGTAAGGTAAAAATCACATTGTTGGTCAAAAAGTGCTTCTCTCGCTCTGAAAAGCATTTTGCACGCATAAAAACTTGACAAGTGAATATTTCTGTTCCTTTCAATTCAAACGTGTTATTATGATACAAAAGGGTTATTTAAGCATAAACCACCATTTGGGAGTGAATTCCATTAGTTTTGAGCAATATCAAAATTGAAAGGTCAGAATCACATTGTTGGTCAAAAAGTGCTTCTCTCGCTCTGAAAAGCATTTTGCACGCATAAAAACTTGACAAGTGAATATTTCTGTTCCTTTCAATTCAAACGTGTTATTATGATACAAAAGGGTTATTTAAGCATAAACCACCATTTGGGAGTGAATTCCATTCGTTTTGAGCAATATCAACATTGTAAGGTCAGAATCACATTGTTGGTCAAAAAGTGCTTCTCTCGCTCTGAAAAGCATTTTGCACGCATAAAAACTTGACATGTGAATATTTCTGTTTCTTTCAATGGAAACGTGTTATTATGCTTACAAAAGGGTTATTTAAGCATAAACCACCATTTGGGCGTGAATTCCATTCGTTTTGAGCAATATCAAAATTGAAAGGTCAGAATCACATTGTTGGTCAAAAAGTGCTTCTCTCGCTCTGAAAAGCATTTTGCACACATAAAAACTTGACATGTGAATATTTCTGTTACTTTCAATGGAAACGTGTTATTATGCTTACAAAAGGGTTATTTAAGCATAAACCACCATTTGGGAGTGAATTCCATTAGTTTTGAGCAATATCAAAATTGAAAGGTCAGAGTCACATTGTTGGTCAAAAAGTGCTTCTCTTGCTCTGAAAAGCATTTTGCACGCATAAAAACTTGACATGTGAATATTTCTGTTTCTTTCAATGGAAACGTGTTATTATGCTTACAAAAGGGTTATTTAAGCATAAACCACCATTTGGGAGTGAATTCCATTAGTTTTGAGCAATATCAAAATTGAAAGGTAAAAATCACATTGTTGGTCAAAAAGTGCTTCTCTCGCTCTGAAAAGCATTTTGCACACATAAAAACTTGACATGTGAATATTTCTGTTCCTTTCAATTCAAACGTGTTATTATGATACAAAAGGGTTATTTAAGCATAAACCACCATTTGGGAGTGAATTCCATTCGTTTTGAGCAATATCAAAATTGAAAGGTCAGAATCACATTGTTGGTCAAAAAGTGCTTCTCTCGCTCTGAAAAGCATTTTGCACACATAAAAACTTGACATGTGAATATTTCTGTTACTTTCAATGGAAACGTGTTATTATGCTTACAAAAGGGTTATTTAAGCATAAACCACCATTTGGGAGTGAATTCCATTAGTTTTGAGCAATATCAAAATTGAAAGGTCAGAGTCACATTGTTGGTCAAAAAGTGCTTCTCTTGCTCTGAAAAGCATTTTGCACGCATAAAAACTTGACATGTGAATATTTCTGTTTCTTTCAATGGAAACGTGTTATTATGCTTACAAAAGGGTTATTTAAGCATAAACCACCATTTGGGAGTGAATTCCATTAGTTTTGAGCAATATCAAAATTGAAAGGTAAAAATCACATTGTTGGTCAAAAAGTGCTTCTCTCGCTCTGAAAAGCATTTTGCACACATAAAAACTTGACATGTGAATATTTCTGTTCCTTTCAATTCAAACGTGTTATTATGATACAAAAGGGTTATTTAAGCATAAACCACCATTTGGGAGTGAATTCCATTCGTTTTGAGCAATATCAACATTGTAAGGTCAGAATCACATTGTTGGTCAAAAAGTGCTTCTCTCGCTCTGAAAAGCATTTTGCACGCATAAAAACTTGACAAGTGAATATTTCTGTTCCTTTCAATTCAAACGTGTTATTATGATACAAAAGGGTTATTTAAGCATAAACCACCATTTGGGAGTGAATTCCATTAGTTTTGAGCAATATCAACATTGTAAGGTAAAAATCACATTGTTGGTCAAAAAGTGCTTCTCTCGCTCTGAAAAGCATTTTGCACGCATAAAAACTTGACATGTGAATATTTCTGTTTCTTTCAATGGAAACGTGTTATTATGCTTACAAAAGGGTTATTTAAGCATAAACCACCATTTGGGAGTGAATTCCATTAGTTTTGAGCAATATCAAAATTGAAAGGTCAGAATCACATTGTTGGTCAAAAAGTGCTTCTCTCGCTCTGAAAAGCATTTTGCACACATAAAAACTTGACATGTGAATATTTCTGTTACTTTCAATGGAAACGTGTTATTATGCTTACAAAAGGGTTATTTAAGCATAAACCACCATTTGGGAGTGAATTCCATTAGTTTTGAGCAATATCAAAATTGAAAGGTCAGAGTCACATTGTTGGTCAAAAAGTGCTTCTCTCGCTCTGAAAAGCATTTTGCACGCATAAAAACTTGACATGTGAATATTTCTGTTTCTTTCAATGGAAACGTGTTATTATGCTTACAAAAGGGTTATTTAAGCATAAACCACCATTTGGGAGTGAATTCCATTAGTTTTGAGCAATATCAACATTGTAAGGTAAAAATCACATTGTTGGTCAAAAAGTGCTTCTCTCGCTCTGAAAAGCATTTTGCACGCATAAAAACTTGACATGTGAATATTTCTGTTTCTTTCACTTCAAACGTGTTATTATGCTTACAAAAGGGTTATTTAAGCATAAACCACCATTTGGGAGTGAATTCCATTAGTTTTGAGCAATATCAAAATTGAAAGGTCAGAGTCACATTGTTGGTCAAAAAGTGCTTCTCTCGCTCTGAAAAGCATTTTGCACGCATAAAAACTTGACAAGTGAATATTTCTGTTCCTTTCAATTCAAACGTGTTATTATGATACAAAAGGGTTATTTAAGCATAAACCACCATTTGGGAGTGAATTCCATTAGTTTTGAGCAATATCAAAATTGAAAGGTCAGAATCACATTGTTGGTCAAAAAGTGCTTCTCTCGCTCTGAAAAGCATTTTGCACGCATAAAAACTTGACAAGTGAATATTTCTGTTCCTTTCAATTCAAACGTGTTATTATGATACAAAAGGGTTATTTAAGCATAAACCACCATTTGGGAGTGAATTCCATTCGTTTTGAGCAATATCAACATTGTAAGGTCAGAATCACATTGTTGGTCAAAAAGTGCTTCTCTCGCTCTGAAAAGCATTTTGCACGCATAAAAACTTGACATGTGAATATTTCTGTTTCTTTCAATGGAAACGTGTTATTATGCTTACAAAAGGGTTATTTAAGCATAAACCACCATTTGGGAGTGAATTCCATTCGTTTTGAGCAATATCAAAATTGAAAGGTCAGAATCACATTGTTGGTTAAAAAGTGCTTCTCTCGCTCTGAAAAGCATTTTGCACGCATAAAAACTTGACATGTGAATATTTCTGTTTCTTTCAATGGAAACGTGTTATTATGCTTACAAAAGGGTTATTTAAGCATAAACCACCATTTGGGCGTGAATTCCATTCGTTTTGAGCAATATCAAAATTGAAAGGTCAGAATCACATTGTTGGTCAAAAAGTGCTTCTCTCGCTCTGAAAAGCATTTTGCACACATAAAAACTTGACATGTGAATATTTCTGTTACTTTCAATGGAAACGTGTTATTATGCTTACAAAAGGGTTATTTAAGCATAAACCACCATTTGGGAGTGAATTCCATTAGTTTTGAGCAATATCAAAATTGAAAGGTCAGAGTCACATTGTTGGTCAAAAAGTGCTTCTCTTGCTCTGAAAAGCATTTTGCACGCATAAAAACTTGACATGTGAATATTTCTGTTTCTTTCACTTCAAACGTGTTATTATGCTTACAAAAGGGTTATTTAAGCATAAACCACCATTTGGGAGTGAATTCCATTAGTTTTGAGCAATATCAAAATTGAAAGGTCAGAGTCACATTGTTGGTCAAAAAGTGCTTCTCTCGCTCTGAAAAGCATTTTGCACGCATAAAAACTTGACATGTGAATATTTCTGTTTCTTTCAATGGAAACGTGTTATTATGCTTACAAAAGGGTTATTTAAGCATAAACCACCATTTGGGAGTGAATTCCATTAGTTTTGAGCAATATCAAAATTGAAAGGTAAAAATCACATTGTTGGTCAAAAAGTGCTTTTCTCGCTCTGAAAAGCATTTTGCACGCATAAAAACTTGACAAGTGAATATTTCTGTTCCTTTCAATTCAAACGTGTTATTATGATACAAAAGGGTTATTTAAGCATAAACCACCATTTGGGAGTGAATTCCATTAGTTTTGAGCAATATCAACATTGTAAGGTAAAAATCACATTGTTGGTCAAAAAGTGCTTCTCTCGCTCTGAAAAGCATTTTGCACGCATAAAAACTTGACATGTGAATATTTCTGTTTCTTTCACTTCAAACGTGTTATTATGCTTACAAAAGGGTTATTTAAGCATAAACCACCATTTGGGAGTGAATTCCATTAGTTTTGAGCAATATCAAAATTGAAAGGTCAGAGTCACATTGTTGGTCAAAAAGTGCTTCTCTCGCTCTGAAAAGCATTTTGCACGCATAAAAACTTGACAAGTGAATATTTCTGTTCCTTTCAATTCAAACGTGTTATTATGATACAAAAGGGTTATTTAAGCATAAACCACCATTTGGGAGTGAATTCCATTAGTTTTGAGCAATATCAAAATTGAAAGGTCAGAATCACATTGTTGGTCAAAAAGTGCTTCTCTCGCTCTGAAAAGCATTTTGCACGCATAAAAACTTGACAAGTGAATATTTCTGTTCCTTTCAATTCAAACGTGTTATTATGAAACAAAAGGGTTATTTAAGCATAAACCACCATTTGGGAGTGAATTCCATTCGTTTTGAGCAATATCAACATTGTAAGGTCAGAATCACATTGTTGGTCAAAAAGTGCTTCTCTCGCTCTGAAAAGCATTTTGCACGCATAAAAACTTGACATGTGAATATTTCTGTTACTTTCAATGGAAACGTGTTATTATGCTTACAAAAGGGTTATTTAAGCATAAACCACCATTTGGGAGTGAATTCCATTAGTTTTGAGCAATATCAAAATTGAAAGGTCAGAGTCACATTGTTGGTCAAAAAGTGCTTCTCTCGCTCTGAAAAGCATTTTGCACGCATAAAAACTTGACATGTGAATATTTCTGTTTCTTTCAATGGAAACGTGTTATTATGCTTACAAAAGGGTTATTTAAGCATAAACCACCATTTGGGAGTGAATTCCATTAGTTTTGAGCAATATCAAAATTGAAAGGTAAAAATCACATTGTTGGTCAAAAAGTGCTTCTCTCGCTCTGAAAAGCATTTTGCACGCATAAAAACTTGACAAGTGAATATTTCTGTTCCTTTCAATTCAAACGTGTTATTATGATACAAAAGGGTTATTTAAGCATAAACCACCATTTGGGAGTGAATTCCATTAGTTTTGAGCAATATCAACATTGTAAGGTAAAAATCACATTGTTGGTCAAAAAGTGCTTCTCTCGCTCTGAAAAGCATTTTGCACGCATAAAAACTTGACATGTGAATATTTCTGTTTCTTTCACTTCAAACGTGTTATTATGCTTACAAAAGGGTTATTTAAGCATAAACCACCATTTGGGAGTGAATTCCATTAGTTTTGAGCAATATCAAAATTGAAAGGTCAGAGTCACATTGTTGGTCAAAAAGTGCTTCTCTCGCTCTGAAAAGCATTTTGCACGCATAAAAACTTGACAAGTGAATATTTCTGTTCCTTTCAATTCAAACGTGTTATTATGATACAAAAGGGTTATTTAAGCATAAACCACCATTTGGGAGTGAATTCCATTAGTTTTGAGCAATATCAAAATTGAAAGGTCAGAATCACATTGTTGGTCAAAAAGTGCTTCTCTCGCTCTGAAAAGCATTTTGCACGCATAAAAACTTGACAAGTGAATATTTCTGTTCCTTTCAATTCAAACGTGTTATTATGAAACAAAAGGGTTATTTAAGCATAAACCACCATTTGGGAGTGAATTCCATTCGTTTTGAGCAATATCAACATTGTAAGGTCAGAATCACATTGTTGGTCAAAAAGTGCTTCTCTCGCTCTGAAAAGCATTTTGCACGCATAAAAACTTGACATGTGAATATTTCTGTTACTTTCAATGGAAACGTGTTATTATGCTTACAAAAGGGTTATTTAAGCATAAACCACCATTTGGGAGTGAATTCCATTAGTTTTGAGCAATATCAAAATTGAAAGGTCAGAGTCACATTGTTGGTCAAAAAGTGCTTCTCTTGCTCTGAAAAGCATTTTGCACGCATAAAAACTTGACATGTGAATATTTCTGTTTCTTTCACTTCAAACGTGTTATTATGCTTACAAAAGGGTTATTTAAGCATAAACCACCATTTGGGAGTGAATTCCATTAGTTTTGAGCAATATCAAAATTGAAAGGTCAGAGTCACATTGTTGGTCAAAAAGTGCTTCTCTCGCTCTGAAAAGCATTTTGCACGCATAAAAACTTGACATGTGAATATTTCTGTTTCTTTCAATGGAAACGTGTTATTATGCTTACAAAAGGGTTATTTAAGCATAAACCACCATTTGGGAGTGAATTCCATTAGTTTTGAGCAATATCAAAATTGAAAGGTAAAAATCACATTGTTGGTCAAAAAGTGCTTCTCTCGCTCTGAAAAGCATTTTGCACGCATAAAAACTTGACAAGTGAATATTTCTGTTCCTTTCAATTCAAACGTGTTATTATGATACAAAAGGGTTATTTAAGCATAAACCACCATTTGGGAGTGAATTCCATTAGTTTTGAGCAATATCAACATTGTAAGGTAAAAATCACATTGTTGGTCAAAAAGTGCTTCTCTCGCTCTGAAAAGCATTTTGCACGCATAAAAACTTGACATGTGAATATTTCTGTTTCTTTCACTTCAAACGTGTTATTATGCTTACAAAAGGGTTATTTAAGCATAAACCACCATTTGGGAGTGAATTCCATTAGTTTTGAGCAATATCAACATTGTAAGGTAAAAATCACATTGTTGGTCAAAAAGTGCTTCTCTCGCTCTGAAAAGCATTTTGCACGCATAAAAACTTGACAAGTGAATATTTCTGTTCCTTTCAATTCAAACGTGTTATTATGATACAAAAGGGTTATTTAAGCATAAACCACCATTTGGGAGTGAATTCCATTAGTTTTGAGCAATATCAAAATTGAAAGGTCAGAATCACATTGTTGGTCAAAAAGTGCTTCTCTCGCTCTGAAAAGCATTTTGCACGCATAAAAACTTGACAAGTGAATATTTCTGTTCCTTTCAATTCAAACGTGTTATTATGATACAAAAGGGTTATTTAAGCATAAACCACCATTTGGGAGTGAATTCCATTAGTTTTGAGCAATATCAACATTGTAAGGTCAGAATCACATTGTTGGTCAAAAAGTGCTTCTCTCGCTCTGAAAAGCATTTTGCACGCATAAAAACTTGACATGTGAATATTTCTGTTTCTTTCAATGGAAACGTGTTATTATGCTTACAAAAGGGTTATTTAAGCATAAACCACCATTTGGGCGTGAATTCCATTCGTTTTGAGCAATATCAAAATTGAAAGGTCAGAATCACATTGTTGGTCAAAAAGTGCTTCTCTCGCTCTGAAAAGCATTTTGCACACATAAAAACTTGACATGTGAATATTTCTGTTACTTTCAATGGAAACGTGTTATTATGCTTACAAAAGGGTTATTTAAGCATAAACCACCATTTGGGAGTGAATTCCATTAGTTTTGAGCAATATCAAAATTGAAAGGTCAGAGTCACATTGTTGGTCAAAAAGTGCTTCTCTCGCTCTGAAAAGCATTTTGCACGCATAAAAACTTGACAAGTGAATATTTCTGTTCCTTTCAATTCAAACGTGTTATTATGATACAAAAGGGTTATTTAAGCATAAACCACCATTTGGGCGTGAATTCCATTAGTTTTGAGCAATATCAACATTGTAAGGTAAAAATCACATTGTTGGTCAAAAAGTGCTTCTCTCGCTCTGAAAAGCATTTTGCACGCATAAAAACTTGACATGTGAATATTTCTGTTTCTTTCACTTCAAACGTGTTATTATGCTTACAAAAGGGTTATTTAAGCATAAACCACCATTTGGGAGTGAATTCCATTAGTTTTGAGCAATATCAACATTGTAAGGTAAAAATCACATTGTTGGTCAAAAAGTGCTTCTCTCGCTCTGAAAAGCATTTTGCACGCATAAAAACTTGACAAGTGAATATTTCTGTTCCTTTCAATTCAAACGTGTTATTATGATACAAAAGGGTTATTTAAGCATAAACCACCATTTGGGAGTGAATTCCATTAGTTTTGAGCAATATCAAAATTGAAAGGTCAGAATCACATTGTTGGTCAAAAAGTGCTTCTCTCGCTCTGAAAAGCATTTTGCACGCATAAAAACTTGACAAGTGAATATTTCTGTTCCTTTCAATTCAAACGTGTTATTATGATACAAAAGGGTTATTTAAGCATAAACCACCATTTGGGAGTGAATTCCATTCGTTTTGAGCAATATCAACATTGTAAGGTCAGAATCACATTGTTGGTCAAAAAGTGCTTCTCTCGCTCTGAAAAGCATTTTGCACGCATAAAAACTTGACATGTGAATATTTCTGTTTCTTTCAATGGAAACGTGTTATTATGCTTACAAAAGGGTTATTTAAGCATAAACCACCATTTGGGCGTGAATTCCATTCGTTTTGAGCAATATCAAAATTGAAAGGTCAGAATCACATTGTTGGTCAAAAAGTGCTTCTCTCGCTCTGAAAAGCATTTTGCACACATAAAAACTTGACATGTGAATATTTCTGTTACTTTCAATGGAAACGTGTTATTATGCTTACAAAAGGGTTATTTAAGCATAAACCACCATTTGGGAGTGAATTCCATTAGTTTTGAGCAATATCAAAATTGAAAGGTCAGAGTCACATTGTTGGTCAAAAAGTGCTTCTCTTGCTCTGAAAAGCATTTTGCACGCATAAAAACTTGACATGTGAATATTTCTGTTTCTTTCAATGGAAACGTGTTATTATGCTTACAAAAGGGTTATTTAAGCATAAACCACCATTTGGGAGTGAATTCCATTAGTTTTGAGCAATATCAAAATTGAAAGGTAAAAATCACATTGTTGGTCAAAAAGTGCTTCTCTCGCTCTGAAAAGCATTTTGCACACATAAAAACTTGACATGTGAATATTTCTGTTCCTTTCAATTCAAACGTGTTATTATGATACAAAAGGGTTATTTAAGCATAAACCACCATTTGGGAGTGAATTCCATTCGTTTTGAGCAATATCAAAATTGAAAGGTCAGAATCACATTGTTGGTCAAAAAGTGCTTCTCTCGCTCTGAAAAGCATTTTGCACACATAAAAACTTGACATGTGAATATTTCTGTTACTTTCAATGGAAACGTGTTATTATGCTTACAAAAGGGTTATTTAAGCATAAACCACCATTTGGGAGTGAATTCCATTAGTTTTGAGCAATATCAAAATTGAAAGGTCAGAGTCACATTGTTGGTCAAAAAGTGCTTCTCTTGCTCTGAAAAGCATTTTGCACGCATAAAAACTTGACATGTGAATATTTCTGTTTCTTTCAATGGAAACGTGTTATTATGCTTACAAAAGGGTTATTTAAGCATAAACCACCATTTGGGAGTGAATTCCATTAGTTTTGAGCAATATCAAAATTGAAAGGTAAAAATCACATTGTTGGTCAAAAAGTGCTTCTCTCGCTCTGAAAAGCATTTTGCACACATAAAAACTTGACATGTGAATATTTCTGTTCCTTTCAATTCAAACGTGTTATTATGATACAAAAGGGTTATTTAAGCATAAACCACCATTTGGGAGTGAATTCCATTCGTTTTGAGCAATATCAACATTGTAAGGTCAGAATCACATTGTTGGTCAAAAAGTGCTTCTCTCGCTCTGAAAAGCATTTTGCACGCATAAAAACTTGACAAGTGAATATTTCTGTTCCTTTCAATTCAAACGTGTTATTATGATACAAAAGGGTTATTTAAGCATAAACCACCATTTGGGAGTGAATTCCATTAGTTTTGAGCAATATCAACATTGTAAGGTAAAAATCACATTGTTGGTCAAAAAGTGCTTCTCTCGCTCTGAAAAGCATTTTGCACGCATAAAAACTTGACATGTGAATATTTCTGTTTCTTTCAATGGAAACGTGTTATTATGCTTACAAAAGGGTTATTTAAGCATAAACCACCATTTGGGAGTGAATTCCATTAGTTTTGAGCAATATCAAAATTGAAAGGTCAGAATCACATTGTTGGTCAAAAAGTGCTTCTCTCGCTCTGAAAAGCATTTTGCACACATAAAAACTTGACATGTGAATATTTCTGTTACTTTCAATGGAAACGTGTTATTATGCTTACAAAAGGGTTATTTAAGCATAAACCACCATTTGGGAGTGAATTCCATTAGTTTTGAGCAATATCAAAATTGAAAGGTCAGAGTCACATTGTTGGTCAAAAAGTGCTTCTCTCGCTCTGAAAAGCATTTTGCACGCATAAAAACTTGACATGTGAATATTTCTGTTTCTTTCAATGGAAACGTGTTATTATGCTTACAAAAGGGTTATTTAAGCATAAACCACCATTTGGGAGTGAATTCCATTAGTTTTGAGCAATATCAAAATTGAAAGGTAAAAATCACATTGTTGGTCAAAAAGTGCTTCTCTCGCTCTGAAAAGCATTTTGCACGCATAAAAACTTGACAAGTGAATATTTCTGTTCCTTTCAATTCAAACGTGTTATTATGATACAAAAGGGTTATTTAAGCATAAACCACCATTTGGGAGTGAATTCCATTAGTTTTGAGCAATATCAACATTGTAAGGTAAAAATCACATTGTTGGTCAAAAAGTGCTTCTCTCGCTCTGAAAAGCATTTTGCACGCATAAAAACTTGACATGTGAATATTTCTGTTTCTTTCACTTCAAACGTGTTATTATGCTTACAAAAGGGTTATTTAAGCATAAACCACCATTTGGGAGTGAATTCCATTAGTTTTGAGCAATATCAAAATTGAAAGGTCAGAGTCACATTGTTGGTCAAAAAGTGCTTCTCTCGCTCTGAAAAGCATTTTGCACGCATAAAAACTTGACAAGTGAATATTTCTGTTCCTTTCAATTCAAACGTGTTATTATGATACAAAAGGGTTATTTAAGCATAAACCACCATTTGGGAGTGAATTCCATTAGTTTTGAGCAATATCAAAATTGAAAGGTCAGAATCACATTGTTGGTCAAAAAGTGCTTCTCTCGCTCTGAAAAGCATTTTGCACGCATAAAAACTTGACAAGTGAATATTTCTGTTCCTTTCAATTCAAACGTGTTATTATGATACAAAAGGGTTATTTAAGCATAAACCACCATTTGGGAGTGAATTCCATTCGTTTTGAGCAATATCAACATTGTAAGGTCAGAATCACATTGTTGGTCAAAAAGTGCTTCTCTCGCTCTGAAAAGCATTTTGCACGCATAAAAACTTGACATGTGAATATTTCTGTTTCTTTCAATGGAAACGTGTTATTATGCTTACAAAAGGGTTATTTAAGCATAAACCACCATTTGGGAGTGAATTCCATTCGTTTTGAGCAATATCAAAATTGAAAGGTCAGAATCACATTGTTGGTCAAAAAGTGCTTCTCTCGCTCTGAAAAGCATTTTGCACACATAAAAACTTGACATGTGAATATTTCTGTTACTTTCAATGGAAACGTGTTATTATGCTTACAAAAGGGTTATTTAAGCATAAACCACCATTTGGGAGTGAATTCCATTAGTTTTGAGCAATATCAAAATTGAAAGGTCAGAGTCACATTGTTGGTCAAAAAGTGCTTCTCTTGCTCTGAAAAGCATTTTGCACGCATAAAAACTTGACATGTGAATATTTCTGTTTCTTTCAATGGAAACGTGTTATTATGCTTACAAAAGGGTTATTTAAGCATAAACCACCATTTGGGAGTGAATTCCATTAGTTTTGAGCAATATCAAAATTGAAAGGTAAAAATCACATTGTTGGTCAAAAAGTGCTTCTCTCGCTCTGAAAAGCATTTTGCACACATAAAAACTTGACATGTGAATATTTCTGTTTCTTTCAATGGAAACGTGTTATTATGCTTACAAAAGGGTTATTTAAGCATAAACCACCATTTGGGAGTGAATTCCATTAGTTTTGAGCAATATCAAAATTGAAAGGTAAAAATCACATTGTTGGTCAAAAAGTGCTTCTCTCGCTCTGAAAAGCATTTTGCACGCATAAAAACTTGACAAGTGAATATTTCTGTTCCTTTCAATTCAAACGTGTTATTATGATACAAAAGGGTTATTTAAGCATAAACCACCATTTGGGAGTGAATTCCATTCGTTTTGAGCAATATCAACATTGTAAGGTCAGAATCACATTGTTGGTCAAAAAGTGCTTCTCTCGCTCTGAAAAGCATTTTGCACGCATAAAAACTTGACAAGTGAATATTTCTGTTCCTTTCAATTCAAACGTGTTATTATGATACAAAAGGGTTATTTAAGCATAAACCACCATTTGGGAGTGAATTCCATTCGTTTTGAGCAATATCAACATTGTAAGGTCAGAATCACATTGTTGGTCAAAAAGTGCTTCTCTCGCTCTGAAAAGCATTTTGCACGCATAAAAACTTGACAAGTGAATATTTCTGTTCCTTTCAATTCAAACGTGTTATTATGATACAAAAGGGTTATTTAAGCATAAACCACCATTTGGGAGTGAATTCCATTCGTTTTGAGCAATATCAACATTGTAAGGTCAGAATCACATTGTTGGTCAAAAAGTGCTTCTCTCGCTCTGAAAAGCATTTTGCACGCATAAAAACTTGACAAGTGAATATTTCTGTTCCTTTCAATTCAAACGTGTTATTATGATACAAAAGGGTTATTTAAGCATAAACCACCATTTGGGAGTGAATTCCATTCGTTTTGAGCAATATCAACATTGTAAGGTAAAAATCACATTGTTGGTCAAAAAGTGCTTCTCTCGCTCTGAAAAGCATTTTGCACGCATAAAAACTTGGCATGTGAATATTTCTGTTTCTTTCAATTCAAACGTGTTATTATGCTTAGAAAAGGGTTATTTAAGCATAAACCACCATTTGGGAGTGAATTCCATTAGTTTTGAGCAATATCAAAATTGAAAGGTCAGAATCACATTGTTGGTCAAAAAGTGCTTCTCTCGCTCTGAAAAGCATTTTGCACGCATAAAAACTTGACAAGTGAATATTTCTGTTCCTTTCAATTCAAACGTGTTATTATGATACAAAAGGGTTATTTAAGCATAAACCACCATTTGGGAGTGAATTCCATTCGTTTTGAGCAATATCAACATTGTAAGGTCAGAATCACATTGTTGGTCAAAAAGTGCTTCTCTCGCTCTGAAAAGCATTTTGCACGCATAAAAACTTGACATGTGAATATTTCTGTTTCTTTCAATGGAAACGTGTTATTATGCTTACAAAAGGGTTATTTAAGCATAAACCACCATTTGGGCGTGAATTCCATTCGTTTTGAGCAATATCAAAATTGAAAGGTCAGAATCACATTGTTGGTCAAAAAGTGCTTCTCTCGCTCTGAAAAGCATTTTGCACACATAAAAACTTGACATGTGAATATTTCTGTTACTTTCAATGGAAACGTGTTATTATGCTTACAAAAGGGTTATTTAAGCATAAACCACCATTTGGGAGTGAATTCCATTAGTTTTGAGCAATATCAAAATTGAAAGGTCAGAGTCACATTGTTGGTCAAAAAGTGCTTCTCTTGCTCTGAAAAGCATTTTGCACGCATAAAAACTTGACATGTGAATATTTCTGTTTCTTTCAATGGAAACGTGTTATTATGCTTACAAAAGGGTTATTTAAGCATAAACCACCATTTGGGAGTGAATTCCATTAGTTTTGAGCAATATCAAAATTGAAAGGTAAAAATCACATTGTTGGTCAAAAAGTGCTTCTCTCGCTCTGAAAAGCATTTTGCACACATAAAAACTTGACATGTGAATATTTCTGTTCCTTTCAATTCAAACGTGTTATTATGATACAAAAGGGTTATTTAAGCATAAACCACCATTTGGGAGTGAATTCCATTCGTTTTGAGCAATATCAAAATTGAAAGGTCAGAATCACATTGTTGGTCAAAAAGTGCTTCTCTCGCTCTGAAAAGCATTTTGCACACATAAAAACTTGACATGTGAATATTTCTGTTACTTTCAATGGAAACGTGTTATTATGCTTACAAAAGGGTTATTTAAGCATAAACCACCATTTGGGAGTGAATTCCATTAGTTTTGAGCAATATCAAAATTGAAAGGTCAGAGTCACATTGTTGGTCAAAAAGTGCTTCTCTTGCTCTGAAAAGCATTTTGCACGCATAAAAACTTGACATGTGAATATTTCTGTTTCTTTCAATGGAAACGTGTTATTATGCTTACAAAAGGGTTATTTAAGCATAAACCACCATTTGGGAGTGAATTCCATTAGTTTTGAGCAATATCAAAATTGAAAGGTAAAAATCACATTGTTGGTCAAAAAGTGCTTCTCTCGCTCTGAAAAGCATTTTGCACACATAAAAACTTGACATGTGAATATTTCTGTTCCTTTCAATTCAAACGTGTTATTATGATACAAAAGGGTTATTTAAGCATAAACCACCATTTGGGAGTGAATTCCATTCGTTTTGAGCAATATCAACATTGTAAGGTCAGAATCACATTGTTGGTCAAAAAGTGCTTCTCTCGCTCTGAAAAGCATTTTGCACGCATAAAAACTTGACAAGTGAATATTTCTGTTCCTTTCAATTCAAACGTGTTATTATGATACAAAAGGGTTATTTAAGCATAAACCACCATTTGGGAGTGAATTCCATTAGTTTTGAGCAATATCAACATTGTAAGGTAAAAATCACATTGTTGGTCAAAAAGTGCTTCTCTCGCTCTGAAAAGCATTTTGCACGCATAAAAACTTGACATGTGAATATTTCTGTTTCTTTCAATGGAAACGTGTTATTATGCTTACAAAAGGGTTATTTAAGCATAAACCACCATTTGGGAGTGAATTCCATTAGTTTTGAGCAATATCAAAATTGAAAGGTCAGAATCACATTGTTGGTCAAAAAGTGCTTCTCTCGCTCTGAAAAGCATTTTGCACACATAAAAACTTGACATGTGAATATTTCTGTTACTTTCAATGGAAACGTGTTATTATGCTTACAAAAGGGTTATTTAAGCATAAACCACCATTTGGGAGTGAATTCCATTAGTTTTGAGCAATATCAAAATTGAAAGGTCAGAGTCACATTGTTGGTCAAAAAGTGCTTCTCTCGCTCTGAAAAGCATTTTGCACGCATAAAAACTTGACATGTGAATATTTCTGTTTCTTTCAATGGAAACGTGTTATTATGCTTACAAAAGGGTTATTTAAGCATAAACCACCATTTGGGAGTGAATTCCATTAGTTTTGAGCAATATCAAAATTGAAAGGTAAAAATCACATTGTTGGTCAAAAAGTGCTTCTCTCGCTCTGAAAAGCATTTTGCACGCATAAAAACTTGACAAGTGAATATTTCTGTTCCTTTCAATTCAAACGTGTTATTATGATACAAAAGGGTTATTTAAGCATAAACCACCATTTGGGAGTGAATTCCATTAGTTTTGAGCAATATCAACATTGTAAGGTAAAAATCACATTGTTGGTCAAAAAGTGCTTCTCTCGCTCTGAAAAGCATTTTGCACGCATAAAAACTTGACATGTGAATATTTCTGTTTCTTTCACTTCAAACGTGTTATTATGCTTACAAAAGGGTTATTTAAGCATAAACCACCATTTGGGAGTGAATTCCATTAGTTTTGAGCAATATCAAAATTGAAAGGTCAGAGTCACATTGTTGGTCAAAAAGTGCTTCTCTCGCTCTGAAAAGCATTTTGCACGCATAAAAACTTGACAAGTGAATATTTCTGTTCCTTTCAATTCAAACGTGTTATTATGATACAAAAGGGTTATTTAAGCATAAACCACCATTTGGGAGTGAATTCCATTAGTTTTGAGCAATATCAAAATTGAAAGGTCAGAATCACATTGTTGGTCAAAAAGTGCTTCTCTCGCTCTGAAAAGCATTTTGCACGCATAAAAACTTGACAAGTGAATATTTCTGTTCCTTTCAATTCAAACGTGTTATTATGATACAAAAGGGTTATTTAAGCATAAACCACCATTTGGGAGTGAATTCCATTCGTTTTGAGCAATATCAACATTGTAAGGTCAGAATCACATTGTTGGTCAAAAAGTGCTTCTCTCGCTCTGAAAAGCATTTTGCACGCATAAAAACTTGACATGTGAATATTTCTGTTTCTTTCAATGGAAACGTGTTATTATGCTTACAAAAGGGTTATTTAAGCATAAACCACCATTTGGGAGTGAATTCCATTCGTTTTGAGCAATATCAAAATTGAAAGGTCAGAATCACATTGTTGGTCAAAAAGTGCTTCTCTCGCTCTGAAAGCATTTTGCACACATAAAAACTTGACATGTGAATATTTCTGTTACTTTCAATGGAAACGTGTTATTATGCTTACAAAAGGGTTATTTAAGCATAAACCACCATTTGGGAGTGAATTCCATTAGTTTTGAGCAATATCAAAATTGAAAGGTCAGAGTCACATTGTTGGTCAAAAAGTGCTTCTCTTGCTCTGAAAAGCATTTTGCACGCATAAAAACTTGACATGTGAATATTTCTGTTTCTTTCAATGGAAACGTGTTATTATGCTTACAAAAGGGTTATTTAAGCATAAACCACCATTTGGGAGTGAATTCCATTAGTTTTGAGCAATATCAAAATTGAAAGGTAAAAATCACATTGTTGGTCAAAAAGTGCTTCTCTCGCTCTGAAAAGCATTTTGCACACATAAAAACTTGACATGTGAATATTTCTGTTTCTTTCAATGGAAACGTGTTATTATGCTTACAAAAGGGTTATTTAAGCATAAACCACCATTTGGGAGTGAATTCCATTAGTTTTGAGCAATATCAAAATTGAAAGGTAAAAATCACATTGTTGGTCAAAAAGTGCTTCTCTCGCTCTGAAAAGCATTTTGCACGCATAAAAACTTGACAAGTGAATATTTCTGTTCCTTTCAATTCAAACGTGTTATTATGATACAAAAGGGTTATTTAAGCATAAACCACCATTTGGGAGTGAATTCCATTCGTTTTGAGCAATATCAACATTGTAAGGTCAGAATCACATTGTTGGTCAAAAAGTGCTTCTCTCGCTCTGAAAAGCATTTTGCACGCATAAAAACTTGACAAGTGAATATTTCTGTTCCTTTCAATTCAAACGTGTTATTATGATACAAAAGGGTTATTTAAGCATAAACCACCATTTGGGAGTGAATTCCATTCGTTTTGAGCAATATCAACATTGTAAGGTCAGAATCACATTGTTGGTCAAAAAGTGCTTCTCTCGCTCTGAAAAGCATTTTGCACGCATAAAAACTTGACAAGTGAATATTTCTGTTCCTTTCAATTCAAACGTGTTATTATGATACAAAAGGGTTATTTAAGCATAAACCACCATTTGGGAGTGAATTCCATTCGTTTTGAGCAATATCAACATTGTAAGGTCAGAATCACATTGTTGGTCAAAAAGTGCTTCTCTCGCTCTGAAAAGCATTTTGCACGCATAAAAACTTGACAAGTGAATATTTCTGTTCCTTTCAATTCAAACGTGTTATTATGATACAAAAGGGTTATTTAAGCATAAACCACCATTTGGGAGTGAATTCCATTCGTTTTGAGCAATATCAACATTGTAAGGTAAAAATCACATTGTTGGTCAAAAAGTGCTTCTCTCGCTCTGAAAAGCATTTTGCACGCATAAAAACTTGACATGTGAATATTTCTGTTTCTTTCAATGGAAACGTGTTATTATGCTTACAAAAGGGTTATTTAAGCATAAACCACCATTTGGGAGTGAATTCCATTAGTTTTGAGCAATATCAACATTGTAAGGTAAAAATCACATTGTTGGTCAAAAAGTGCTTCTCTCGCTCTGAAAAGCATTTTGCACGCATAAAAACTTGACATGTGAATATTTCTGTTTCTTTCAATGGAAACGTGTTATTATGCTTACAAAAGGGTTATTTAAGCATAAACCACCATTTGGGAGTGAATTCCATTAGTTTTGAGCAATATCAAAATTGAAAGGTCAGAGTCACATTGTTGGTCAAAAAGTGCTTCTCTCGCTCTGAAAAGCATTTTGCACGCATAAAAACTTGACAAGTGAATATTTCTGTTCCTTTCAATTCAAACGTGTTATTATGATAC
The DNA here is from genome assembly GCF_949987615.1 of Pollachius pollachius. NCBI lineage: Eukaryota > Metazoa > Chordata > Actinopteri > Gadiformes > Gadidae > Pollachius > Pollachius pollachius. Next base: position 27,981 of record NW_027641181.1, read on the forward strand.
AAAAGGGTTATTTAAGCATAAACCACCATTTGGGAGTGAATTCCATTCGTTTTGAGCAATATCAACATTGTAAGGTCAGAGTCACATTGTTGGTCAAAAAGTGCTTCTCTCGCTCTGAAAAGCATTTTGCACGCATAAAAACTTGACAAGTGAATATTTCTGTTCCTTTCAATTCAAACGTGTTATTATGATACAAAAGGGTTATTTAAGCATAAACCACCATTTGGGAGTGAATTCCATTCGTTTTGAGCAATATCAACATTGTAAGGTCAGAATCACATTGTTGGTCAAAAAGTGCTTCTCTCGCTCTGAAAAGCAATTTGCACGCATAAAAACTTGACAAGTGAATATTTCTGTTCCTTTCAATTCAAACGTGTTATTATGATACAAAAGGGTTATTTAAGCATAAACCACCATTTGGGAGTGAATTCCATTTGTTTTGAGCAATATCAACATTGTAAGGTCAGAATCACATTGTTGGTCAAAAAGTGCTTCTCTCGCTCTGAAAAGCATTTTGCACGCATAAAAACTTGACATGTGAATATTTCTGTTTCTTTCAATGGAAACTTGTTATTATGCTTACAAAAGGGTTATTTAAGCATAAACCACCATTTGGGAGTGAATTCCATTAGTTTTGAGCAATATCAAAATTGAAAGGTCAGAATCACATTGTTGGTCAAAAAGTGCTTCTCTCGCTCTGAAAAGCATTTTGCACACATAAAAACTTGACATGTGAATATTTCTGTTACTTTCAATGGAAACGTGTTATTATGCTTACAAAAGGGTTATTTAAGCATAAACCACCATTTGGGAGTGAATTCCATTAGTTTTGAGCAATATGAAAATTGAAAGGTCAGAGTCACATTGTTGGTCAAAAAGTGCTTCTCTCGCTCTGAAAAGCATTTTGCACGCATAAAAACTTGACATGTGAATATTTCTGTTTATTTCAATGGAAACGTGTTATTATGCTTACAAAAGGGTTATTTAAGCATAAACCACCATTTGGGAGTGAATTCCATTAGTTTTGAGCAATATCAAAATTGAAAGGTCAGAGTCACATTGTTGGTCAAAAAGTGCTTCTCTCGCTCTGAAAAGCATTTTGCACGCATAAAAACTTGACAAGTGAATATTTCTGTTCCTTTCAATTCAAACGTGTTATTATGATACAAAAGGGTTATTTAAGCATAAACCACCATTTGGGAGTGAATTCCATTAGTTTTGAGCAATATCAACATTGTAAGGTCAGAATCACATTGTTGGTCAAAAAGTGCTTCTCTCGCTCTGAAAAGCATTTTGCACACATAAAAACTAGAAACGTGAATATTTCTGTTACTTTCAATGGAAACGTGTTATTATGCTTACAAAAGGGTTATTTAAGCATAAACCACCATTTGGGAGTGAATTCCATTAGTTTTGAGCAATATCAACATTGTAAGGTCAGAATCACATTGTTGGTCAAAAAGTGCTTCTCTCGCTCTGAAAAGCATTTTGCACGCATAAAAACTTGACAAGTGAATATTTCTGTTCCTTTCAATTCAAACGTGTTATTATGATACAAAAGGGTTATTTAAGCATAAACCACCATTTGGGAGTGAATTCCATTCGTTTTGAGCAATATCAACATTGTAAGGTCAGAATCACATTGTTGGTCAAAAAGTGCTTCTCTCGCTCTGAAAAGCATTTTGCACGCATAAAAACTTGACAAGTGAATATTTCTGTTCCTTTCAATTCAAACGTGTTATTATGATACAAAAGGGTTATTTAAGCATAAACCACCATTTGGGAGTGAATTCCATTCGTTTTGAGCAATATCAACATTGTAAGGTAAAAATCACATTTTTGGTCAAAAAGTGCTTCTCTCGCTCTGAAAAGCATTTTGCACGCATAAAAACTTGACATGTGAATATTTCTGTTTCTTTCAATGGAAACGTGTTATTATGATACAAAAGGGTTATTTAAGCATAAACCACCATTTGGGAGTGAATTCCATTCGTTTTGAGCAATATCAACATTGTAAGGTCAGAATCACATTGTTGGTCAAAAAGTGCTTCTCTCGCTCTGAAAAGCATTTTGCACGCATAAAAACTTGACATGTGAATATTTCTGTTTCTTTCAATGGAAACGTGTTATTATGCTTACAAAAGGGTTATTTAAGCATAAACCACCATTTGGGAGTGAATTCCATTAGTTTTGAGCAATATCAAAATTGAAAGGTCAGAGTCACATTGTTGGTCAAAAAGTGCTTCTCTCGCTCTGAAAAGCATTTTGCACGCATAAAAACTTGACAAGTGAATATTTCTGTTCCTTTCAATTCAAACGTGTTATTATGATACAAAAGGGTTATTTAAGCATAAACCACCATTTGGGAGTGAATTCCATTAGTTTTGAGCAATATCAAAATTGAAAGGTCAGAATCACATTGTTGGTCAAAAAGTGCTTCTCTCGCTCTGAAAAGCATTTTGCACGCATAAAAACTTGACAAGTGAATATTTCTGTTCCTTTCAATTCAAACGTGTTATTATGATACAAAAGGGTTATTTAAGCATAAACCACCATTTGGGAGTGAATTCCATTCGTTTTGAGCAATATCAACATTGTAAGGTCAGAATCACATTGTTGGTCAAAAAGTGCTTCTCTCGCTCTGAAAAGCATTTTGCACGCATAAAAACTTGACATGTGAATATTTCTGTTTCTTTCAATGGAAACGTGTTATTATGCTTACAAAAGGGTTATTTAAGCATAAACCACCATTTGGGAGTGAATTCCATTCGTTTTGAGCAATATCAAAATTGAAAGGTCAGAATCACATTGTTGGTCAAAAAGTGCTTCTCTCGCTCTGAAAAGCATTTTGCACACATAAAAACTTGACATGTGAATATTTCTGTTACTTTCAATGGAAACGTGTTATTATGCTTACAAAAGGGTTATTTAAGCATAAACCACCATTTGGGAGTGAATTCCATTAGTTTTGAGCAATATCAAAATTGAAAGGTCAGAGTCACATTGTTGGTCAAAAAGTGCTTCTCTTGCTCTGAAAAGCATTTTGCACGCATAAAAACTTGACATGTGAATATTTCTGTTTCTTTCAATGGAAACGTGTTATTATGCTTACAAAAGGGTTATTTAAGCATAAACCACCATTTGGGAGTGAATTCCATTAGTTTTGAGCAATATCAAAATTGAAAGGTAAAAATCACATTGTTGGTCAAAAAGTGCTTCTCTCGCTCTGAAAAGCATTTTGCACACATAAAAACTTGACATGTGAATATTTCTGTTTCTTTCAATGGAAACGTGTTATTATGCTTACAAAAGGGTTATTTAAGCATAAACCACCATTTGGGAGTGAATTCCATTAGTTTTGAGCAATATCAAAATTGAAAGGTAAAAATCACATTGTTGGTCAAAAAGTGCTTCTCTCGCTCTGAAAAGCATTTTGCACGCATAAAAACTTGACAAGTGAATATTTCTGTTCCTTTCAATTCAAACGTGTTATTATGATACAAAAGGGTTATTTAAGCATAAACCACCATTTGGGAGTGAATTCCATTCGTTTTGAGCAATATCAACATTGTAAGGTCAGAATCACATTGTTGGTCAAAAAGTGCTTCTCTCGCTCTGAAAAGCATTTTGCACGCATAAAAACTTGACAAGTGAATATTTCTGTTCCTTTCAATTCAAACGTGTTATTATGATACAAAAGGGTTATTTAAGCATAAACCACCATTTGGGAGTGAATTCCATTCGTTTTGAGCAATATCAACATTGTAAGGTCAGAATCACATTGTTGGTCAAAAAGTGCTTCTCTCGCTCTGAAAAGCATTTTGCACGCATAAAAACTTGACAAGTGAATATTTCTGTTCCTTTCAATTCAAACGTGTTATTATGATACAAAAGGGTTATTTAAGCATAAACCACCATTTGGGAGTGAATTCCATTCGTTTTGAGCAATATCAACATTGTAAGGTCAGAATCACATTGTTGGTCAAAAAGTGCTTCTCTCGCTCTGAAAAGCATTTTGCACGCATAAAAACTTGACAAGTGAATATTTCTGTTCCTTTCAATTCAAACGTGTTATTATGATACAAAAGGGTTATTTAAGCATAAACCACCATTTGGGAGTGAATTCCATTAGTTTTGAGCAATATCAACATTGTAAGGTAAAAATCACATTGTTGGTCAAAAAGTGCTTCTCTCGCTCTGAAAAGCATTTTGCACGCATAAAAACTTGACATGTGAATATTTCTGTTTCTTTCAATGGAAACGTGTTATTATGCTTACAAAAGGGTTATTTAAGCATAAACCACCATTTGGGAGTGAATTCCATTAGTTTTGAGCAATATCAACATTGTAAGGTAAAAATCACATTGTTGGTCAAAAAGTGCTTCTCTCGCTCTGAAAAGCATTTTGCACGCATAAAAACTTGACATGTGAATATTTCTGTTTCTTTCAATGGAAACGTGTTATTATGCTTACAAAAGGGTTATTTAAGCATAAACCACCATTTGGGAGTGAATTCCATTAGTTTTGAGCAATATCAAAATTGAAAGGTCAGAGTCACATTGTTGGTCAAAAAGTGCTTCTCTCGCTCTGAAAAGCATTTTGCACGCATAAAAACTTGACAAGTGAATATTTCTGTTCCTTTCAATTCAAACGTGTTATTATGATACAAAAGGGTTATTTAAGCATAAACCACCATTTGGGAGTGAATTCCATTCGTTTTGAGCAATATCAACATTGTAAGGTCAGAGTCACATTGTTGGTCAAAAAGTGCTTCTCTCGCTCTGAAAAGCATTTTGCACGCATAAAAACTTGACAAGTGAATATTTCTGTTCCTTTCAATTCAAACGTGTTATTATGATACAAAAGGGTTATTTAAGCATAAACCACCATTTGGGAGTGAATTCCATTCGTTTTGAGCAATATCAACATTGTAAGGTCAGAATCACATTGTTGGTCAAAAAGTGCTTCTCTCGCTCTGAAAAGCAATTTGCACGCATAAAAACTTGACAAGTGAATATTTCTGTTCCTTTCAATTCAAACGTGTTATTATGATACAAAAGGGTTATTTAAGCATAAACCACCATTTGGGAGTGAATTCCATTTGTTTTGAGCAATATCAACATTGTAAGGTCAGAATCACATTGTTGGTCAAAAAGTGCTTCTCTCGCTCTGAAAAGCATTTTGCACGCATAAAAACTTGACAAGTGAATATTTCTGTTCCTTTCAATTCAAACGTGTCATTATGATACAAAAGGGTTATTTAAGCATAAACCACCATTTGGGAGTGAATTCCATTAGTTTTGAGCAATATCAACATTGTAAGGTAAAAATCACATTGTTGGTCAAAAAGTGCTTCTCTCGCTCTGAAAAGCATTTTGCACGCATAAAAACTTGACATGTGAATATTTCTGTTTCTTTCAATGGAAACGTGTTATTATGCTTACAAAAGGGTTATTTAAGCATAAACCACCATTTGGGAGTGAATTCCATTAGTTTTGAGCAATATCAAAATTGAAAGGTCAGAATCACATTGTTGGTCAAAAAGTGCTTCTCACGCTCTGAAAAGCATTTTGCACACATAAAAACTTGACATGTGAATATTTCTGTTACTTTCAATGGAAACGTGTTATTATGCTTACAAAAGGGTTATTTAAGCATAAACCACCATTTGGGAGTGAATTCCATTAGTTTTGAGCAATATCAAAATTGAAAGGTCAGAGTCACATTGTTGGTCAAAAAGTGCTTCTCTCGCTCTGAAAAGCATTTTGCACGCATAAAAACTTGACATGTGAATATTTCTGTTTCTTTCAATGGAAACGTGTTATTATGCTTACAAAAGGGTTATTTAAGCATAAACCACCATTTGGGAGTGAATTCCATTAGTTTTGAGCAATATCAAAATTGAAAGGTCAGAGTCACATTGTTGGTCAAAAAGTGCTTCTCTCGCTCTGAAAAGCATTTTGCACGCATAAAAACTTGACAAGTGAATATTTCTGTTCCTTTCAATTCAAACGTGTTATTATGATACAAAAGGGTTATTTAAGCATAAACCACCATTTGGGAGTGAATTCCATTAGTTTTGAGCAATATCAACATTGTAAGGTCAGAATCACATTGTTGGTCAAAAAGTGCTTCTCTCGCTCTGAAAAGCATTTTGCACACATAAAAACTAGAAACGTGAATATTTCTGTTACTTTCAATGGAAACGTGTTATTATGCTTACAAAAGGGTTATTTAAGCATAAACCACCATTTGGGAGTGAATTCCATTAGTTTTGAGCAATATCAACATTGTAAGGTAAAAATCACATTGTTGGTCAAAAAGTGCTTCTCTCGCTCTGAAAAGCATTTTGCACGCATAAAAACTTGACAAGTGAATATTTCTGTTCCTTTCAATTCAAACGTGTTATTATGATACAAAAGGGTTATTTAAGCATAAACCACCATTTGGGAGTGAATTCCATTAGTTTTGAGCAATATCAACATTGTAAGGTCAGAATCACATTGTTGGTCAAAAAGTGCTTCTCTCGCTCTGAAAAGCATTTTGCACGCATAAAAACTTGACAAGTGAATATTTCTGTTCCTTTCAATTCAAACGTGTTATTATGATACAAAAGGGTTATTTAAGCATAAACCACCATTTGGGAGTGAATTCCATTCGTTTTGAGCAATATCAACATTGTAAGGTAAAAATCACATTTTTGGTCAAAAAGTGCTTCTCTCGCTCTGAAAAGCATTTTGCACGCATAAAAACTTGACATGTGAATATTTCTGTTTCTTTCAATGGAAACGTGTTATTATGATACAAAAGGGTTATTTAAGCATAAACCACCATTTGGGAGTGAATTCCATTCGTTTTGAGCAATATCAACATTGTAAGGTCAGAATCACATTGTTGGTCAAAAAGTGCTTCTCTCGCTCTGAAAAGCATTTTGCACGCATAAAAACTTGACATGTGAATATTTCTGTTTCTTTCAATGGAAACGTGTTATTATGCTTACAAAAGGGTTATTTAAGCATAAACCACCATTTGGGAGTGAATTCCATTCGTTTTGAGCAATATCAAAATTGAAAGGTCAGAATCACATTGTTGGTCAAAAAGTGCTTCTCTCGCTCTGAAAAGCATTTTGCACACATAAAAACTTGACATGTGAATATTTCTGTTACTTTCAATGGAAACGTGTTATTATGCTTACAAAAGGGTTATTTAAGCATAAACCACCATTTGGGAGTGAATTCCATTAGTTTTGAGCAATATCAAAATTGAAAGGTCAGAGTCACATTGTTGGTCAAAAAGTGCTTCTCTTGCTCTGAAAAGCATTTTGCACGCATAAAAACTTGACATGTGAATATTTCTGTTTCTTTCAATGGAAACGTGTTATTATGCTTACAAAAGGGTTATTTAAGCATAAACCACCATTTGGGAGTGAATTCCATTAGTTTTGAGCAATATCAAAATTGAAAGGTAAAAATCACATTGTTGGTCAAAAAGTGCTTCTCTCGCTCTGAAAAGCATTTTGCACGCATAAAAACTTGACATGTGAATATTTCTGTTCCTTTCAATTCAAACGTGTTATTATGATACAAAAGGGTTATTTAAGCATAAACCACCATTTGGGAGTGAATTCCATTCGTTTTGAGCAATATCAACATTGTAAGGTCAGAATCACATTGTTGGTCAAAAAGTGCTTCTCTCGCTCTGAAAAGCATTTTGCACGCATAAAAACTTGACAAGTGAATATTTCTGTTCCTTTCAATTCAAACGTGTTATTATGATACAAAAGGGTTATTTAAGCATAAACCACCATTTGGGAGTGAATTCCATTCGTTTTGAGCAATATCAACATTGTAAGGTCAGAATCACATTGTTGGTCAAAAAGTGCTTCTCTCGCTCTGAAAAGCATTTTGCACGCATAAAAACTTGACAAGTGAATATTTCTGTTCCTTTCAATTCAAACGTGTTATTATGATACAAAAGGGTTATTTAAGCATAAACCACCATTTGGGAGTGAATTCCATTCGTTTTGAGCAATATCAACATTGTAAGGTCAGAATCACATTGTTGGTCAAAAAGTGCTTCTCTCGCTCTGAAAAGCATTTTGCACGCATAAAAACTTGACAAGTGAATATTTCTGTTCCTTTCAATTCAAACGTGTTATTATGATACAAAAGGGTTATTTAAGCATAAACCACCATTTGGGAGTGAATTCCATTAGTTTTGAGCAATATCAACATTGTAAGGTAAAAATCACATTGTTGGTCAAAAAGTGCTTCTCTCGCTCTGAAAAGCATTTTGCACGCATAAAAACTTGACATGTGAATATTTCTGTTTCTTTCAATGGAAACGTGTTATTATGCTTACAAAAGGGTTATTTAAGCATAAACCACCATTTGGGAGTGAATTCCATTAGTTTTGAGCAATATCAAAATTGAAAGGTCAGAGTCACATTGTTGGTCAAAAAGTGCTTCTTTCGCTCTGAAAAGCATTTTGCACGCATAAAAACTTGATAAGTGAATATTTCTGTTCCTTTCAATTCAAACGTGTTATTATGATACAAAAGGGTTATTTAAGCATAAACCACCATTTGGGAGTGAATTCCATTCGTTTTGAGCAATATCAACATTGTAAGGTCAGAATCACATTGTTGGTCAAAAAGTGCTTCTCTCGCTCTGAAAAGCATTTTGCACGCATAAAAACTTGACAAGTGAATATTTCTGTTCCTTTCAATTCAAACGTGTTATTATGATACAAAAGGGTTATTTAAGCATAAACCACCATTTGGGAGTGAATTCCATTCGTTTTGAGCAATATCAACATTGTAAGGTCAGAATCACATTGTTGGTCAAAAAGTGCTTCTCTCGCTCTGAAAAGCCATTTGCACGCATAAAAACTTGACAAGTGAATATTTCTGTTCCTTTCAATTCAAACGTGTTATTATGATACAAAAGGGTTATTTAAGCATAAACCACCATTTGGGAGTGAATTCCATTCGTTTTGAGCAATATCAACATTGTAAGGTCAGAATCACATTGTTGGTCAAAAAGTGCTTCTCTCGCTCTGAAAAGCATTTTGCACGCATAAAAACTTGACAAGTGAATATTTCTGTTCCTTTCAATTCAAACGTGTTATTATGATACAAAAGGGTTATTTAAGCATAAACCACCATTTGGGAGTGAATTCCATTAGTTTTGAGCAATATCAACATTGTAAGGTAAAAATCACATTGTTGGTCAAAAAGTGCTTCTCTCGCTCTGAAAAGCATTTTGCACGCATAAAAACTTGACATGTGAATATTTCTGTTTCTTTCAATGGAAACGTGTTATTATGCTTACAAAAGGGTTATTTAAGCATAAACCACCATTTGGGAGTGAATTCCATTAGTTTTGAGCAATATCAAAATTGAAAGGTCAGAATCACATTGTTGGTCAAAAAGTGCTTCTCTCGCTCTGAAAAGCATTTTGCACACATAAAAACTTGACATGTGAATATTTCTGTTACTTTCAATGGAAACGTGTTATTATGCTTACAAAAGGGTTATTTAAGCATAAACCACCATTTGGGAGTGAATTCCATTAGTTTTGAGCAATATCAAAATTGAAAGGTCAGAGTCACATTGTTGGTCAAAAAGTGCTTCTCTCGCTCTGAAAAGCATTTTGCACGCATAAAAACTTGACATGTGAATATTTCTGTTTCTTTCAATGGAAACGTGTTATTATGCTTACAAAAGGGTTATTTAAGCATAAACCACCATTTGGGAGTGAATTCCATTAGTTTTGAGCAATATCAAAATTGAAAGGTCAGAATCACATTGTTGGTCAAAAAGTGCTTCTCTCGCTCTGAAAAGCATTTTGCACACATAAAAACTTGACATGTGAATATTTCTGTTACTTTCAATGGAAACGTGTTATTATGCTTACAAAAGGGTTATTTAAGCATAAACCACCATTTGGGAGTGAATTCCATTAGTTTTGAGCAATATCAAAATTGAAAGGTCAGAGTCACATTGTTGGTCAAAAAGTGCTTCTCTCGCTCTGAAAAGCATTTTGCACGCATAAAAACTTGACATGTGAATATTTCTGTTTCTTTCAATGGAAACGTGTTATTATGCTTACAAAAGGGTTATTTAAGCATAAACCACCATTTGGGAGTGAATTCCATTAGTTTTGAGCAATATCAAAATTGAAAGGTAAAAATCACATTGTTGGTCAAAAAGTGCTTCTCTCGCTCTGAAAAGCATTTTGCACGCATAAAAACTTGACAAGTGAATATTTCTGTTCCTTTCAATTCAAACGTGTTATTATGATACAAAAGGGTTATTTAAGCATAAACCACCATTTGGGAGTGAATTCCATTAGTTTTGAGCAATATCAACATTGTAAGGTAAAAATCACATTGTTGGTCAAAAAGTGCTTCTCTCGCTCTGAAAAGCATTTTGCACGCATAAAAACTTGACATGTGAATATTTCTGTTTCTTTCACTTCAAACGTGTTATTATGCTTACAAAAGGGTTATTTAAGCATAAACCACCATTTGGGAGTGAATTCCATTAGTTTTGAGCAATATCAACATTGTAAGGTAAAAATCACATTGTTGGTCAAAAAGTGCTTCTCTCGCTCTGAAAAGCATTTTGCACGCATAAAAACTTGACAAGTGAATATTTCTGTTCCTTTCAATTCAAACGTGTTATTATGATACAAAAGGGTTATTTAAGCATAAACCACCATTTGGGAGTGAATTCCATTCGTTTTGAGCAATATCAACATTGTAAGGTAAAAATCACATTTTTGGTCAAAAAGTGCTTCTCTCGCTCTGAAAAGCATTTTGCACGCATAAAAACTTGACATGTGAATATTTCTGTTTCTTTCAATGGAAACTAGTTATTATGATACAAAAGGGTTATTTAAGCATAAACCACCATTTGGGAGTGAATTCCATTCGTTTTGAGCAATATCAACATTGTAAGGTCAGAATCACATTGTTGGTCAAAAAGTGCTTCTCTCGCTCTGAAAAGCATTTTGCACGCATAAAAACTTGACATGTGAATATTTCTGTTTCTTTCAATGGAAACGTGTTATTATGCTTACAAAAGGGTTATTTAAGCATAAACCACCATTTGGGAGTGAATTCCATTCGTTTTGAGCAATATCAAAATTGAAAGGTCAGAATCACATTGTTGGTCAAAAAGTGCTTCTCTCGCTCTGAAAAGCATTTTGCACACATAAAAACTTGACATGTGAATATTTCTGTTACTTTCAATGGAAACGTGTTATTATGCTTACAAAAGGGTTATTTAAGCATAAACCACCATTTGGGAGTGAATTCCATTAGTTTTGAGCAATATCAAAATTGAAAGGTCAGAGTCACATTGTTGGTCAAAAAGTGCTTCTCTTGCTCTGAAAAGCATTTTGCACGCATAAAAACTTGACATGTGAATATTTCTGTTTCTTTCAATGGAAACGTGTTATTATGCTTACAAAAGGGTTATTTAAGCATAAACCACCATTTGGGAGTGAATTCCATTAGTTTTGAGCAATATCAAAATTGAAAGGTAAAAATCACATTGTTGGTCAAAAAGTGCTTCTCTCGCTCTGAAAAGCATTTTGCACGCATAAAAACTTGACATGTGAATATTTCTGTTCCTTTCAATTCAAACGTGTTATTATGATACAAAAGGGTTATTTAAGCATAAACCACCATTTGGGAGTGAATTCCATTCGTTTTGAGCAATATCAACATTGTAAGGTCAGAATCACATTGTTGGTCAAAAAGTGCTTCTCTCGCTCTGAAAAGCATTTTGCACGCATAAAAACTTGACAAGTGAATATTTCTGTTCCTTTCAATTCAAACGTGTTATTATGATACAAAAGGGTTATTTAAGCATAAACCACCATTTGGGAGTGAATTCCATTCGTTTTGAGCAATATCAACATTGTAAGGTCAGAATCACATTGTTGGTCAAAAAGTGCTTCTCTCGCTCTGAAAAGCATTTTGCACGCATAAAAACTTGACAAGTGAATATTTCTGTTCCTTTCAATTCAAACGTGTTATTATGATACAAAAGGGTTATTTAAGCATAAACCACCATTTGGGAGTGAATTCCATTCGTTTTGAGCAATATCAACATTGTAAGGTCAGAATCACATTGTTGGTCAAAAAGTGCTTCTCTCGCTCTGAAAAGCATTTTGCACGCATAAAAACTTGACAAGTGAATATTTCTGTTCCTTTCAATTCAAACGTGTTATTATGATACAAAAGGGTTATTTAAGCATAAACCACCATTTGGGAGTGAATTCCATTAGTTTTGAGCAATATCAACATTGTAAGGTAAAAATCACATTGTTGGTCAAAAAGTGCTTCTCTCGCTCTGAAAAGCATTTTGCACGCATAAAAACTTGACATGTGAATATTTCTGTTTCTTTCAATGGAAACGTGTTATTATGCTTACAAAAGGGTTATTTAAGCATAAACCACCATTTGGGAGTGAATTCCATTAGTTTTGAGCAATATCAAAATTGAAAGGTCAGAGTCACATTGTTGGTCAAAAAGTGCTTCTCTCGCTCTGAAAAGCATTTTGCACGCATAAAAACTTGATAAGTGAATATTTCTGTTCCTTTCAATTCAAACGTGTTATTATGATACAAAAGGGTTATTTAAGCATAAACCACCATTTGGGAGTGAATTCCATTCGTTTTGAGCAATATCAACATTGTAAGGTCAGAATCACATTGTTGGTCAAAAAGTGCTTCTCTCGCTCTGAAAAGCATTTTGCACGCATAAAAACTTGACAAGTGAATATTTCTGTTCCTTTCAATTCAAACGTGTTATTATGATACAAAAGGGTTATTTAAGCATAAACCACCATTTGGGAGTGAATTCCATTCGTTTTGAGCAATATCAACATTGTAAGGTCAGAATCACATTGTTGGTCAAAAAGTGCTTCTCTCGCTCTGAAAAGCCATTTGCACGCATAAAAACTTGACAAGTGAATATTTCTGTTCCTTTCAATTCAAACGTGTTATTATGATACAAAAGGGTTATTTAAGCATAAACCACCATTTGGGAGTGAATTCCATTCGTTTTGAGCAATATCAACATTGTAAGGTCAGAATCACATTGTTGGTCAAAAAGTGCTTCTCTCGCTCTGAAAAGCATTTTGCACGCATAAAAACTTGACAAGTGAATATTTCTGTTCCTTTCAATTCAAACGTGTTATTATGATACAAAAGGGTTATTTAAGCATAAACCACCATTTGGGAGTGAATTCCATTAGTTTTGAGCAATATCAACATTGTAAGGTAAAAATCACATTGTTGGTCAAAAAGTGCTTCTCTCGCTCTGAAAAGCATTTTGCACGCATAAAAACTTGACATGTGAATATTTCTGTTTCTTTCAATGGAAACGTGTTATTATGCTTACAAAAGGGTTATTTAAGCATAAACCACCATTTGGGAGTGAATTCCATTAGTTTTGAGCAATATCAAAATTGAAAGGTCAGAATCACATTGTTGGTCAAAAAGTGCTTCTCTCGCTCTGAAAAGCATTTTGCACACATAAAAACTTGACATGTGAATATTTCTGTTACTTTCAATGGAAACGTGTTATTATGCTTACAAAAGGGTTATTTAAGCATAAACCACCATTTGGGAGTGAATTCCATTAGTTTTGAGCAATATCAAAATTGAAAGGTCAGAGTCACATTGTTGGTCAAAAAGTGCTTCTCTCGCTCTGAAAAGCATTTTGCACGCATAAAAACTTGACATGTGAATATTTCTGTTTCTTTCAATGGAAACGTGTTATTATGCTTACAAAAGGGTTATTTAAGCATAAACCACCATTTGGGAGTGAATTCCATTAGTTTTGAGCAATATCAAAATTGAAAGGTCAGAATCACATTGTTGGTCAAAAAGTGCTTCTCTCGCTCTGAAAAGCATTTTGCACACATAAAAACTTGACATGTGAATATTTCTGTTACTTTCAATGGAAACGTGTTATTATGCTTACAAAAGGGTTATTTAAGCATAAACCACCATTTGGGAGTGAATTCCATTAGTTTTGAGCAATATCAAAATTGAAAGGTCAGAGTCACATTGTTGGTCAAAAAGTGCTTCTCTCGCTCTGAAAAGCATTTTGCACGCATAAAAACTTGACATGTGAATATTTCTGTTTCTTTCAATGGAAACGTGTTATTATGCTTACAAAAGGGTTATTTAAGCATAAACCACCATTTGGGAGTGAATTCCATTAGTTTTGAGCAATATCAAAATTGAAAGGTAAAAATCACATTGTTGGTCAAAAAGTGCTTCTCTCGCTCTGAAAAGCATTTTGCACGCATAAAAACTTGACAAGTGAATATTTCTGTTCCTTTCAATTCAAACGTGTTATTATGATACAAAAGGGTTATTTAAGCATAAACCACAATTTGGGAGTGAATTCCATTAGTTTTGAGCAATATCAACATTGTAAGGTAAAAATCACATTGTTGGTCAAAAAGTGCTTCTCTCGCTCTGAAAAGCATTTTGCACGCATAAAAACTTGACATGTGAATATTTCTGTTTCTTTCACTTCAAACGTGTTATTATGCTTACAAAAGGGTTATTTAAGCATAAACCACCATTTGGGAGTGAATTCCATTAGTTTTGAGCAATATCAACATTGTAAGGTAAAAATCACATTGTTGGTCAAAAAGTGCTTCTCTCGCTCTGAAAAGCATTTTGCACGCATAAAAACTTGACAAGTGAATATTTCTGTTCCTTTCAATTCAAACGTGTTATTATGATACAAAAGGGTTATTTAAGCATAAACCACCATTTGGGAGTGAATTCCATTAGTTTTGAGCAATATCAAAATTGAAAGGTCAGAATCACGTTGTTGGTCAAAAAGTGCTTCTCTCGCTCTGAAAAGCATTTTGCACGCATAAAAACTTGACAAGTGAATATTTCTGTTCCTTTCAATTCAAACGTGTTATTATGATACAAAAGGGTTATTTAAGCATAAACCACCATTTGGGAGTGAATTCCATTCGTTTTGAGCAATATCAACATTGTAAGGTCAGAATCACATTGTTGGTCAAAAAGTGCTTCTCTCGCTCTGAAAAGCATTTTGCACGCATAAAAACTTGACATGTGAATATTTCTGTTTCTTTCAATGGAAACGTGTTATTATGCTTACAAAAGGGTTATTTAAGCATAAACCACCATTTGGGAGTGAATTCCATTCGTTTTGAGCAATATCAAAATTGAAAGGTCAGAATCACATTGTTGGTCAAAAAGTGCTTCTCTCGCTCTGAAAAGCATTTTGCACGCATAAAAACTTGACATGTGAATATTTCTGTTTCTTTCAATGGAAACGTGTTATTATGCTTACAAAAGGGTTATTTAAGCATAAACCACCATTTGGGAGTGAATTCCATTCGTTTTGAGCAATATCAAAATTGAAAGGTCAGAATCACATTGTTGGTCAAAAAGTGCTTCTCTCGCTCTGAAAAGCATTTTGCACACATAAAAACTTGACATGTGAATATTTCTGTTACTTTCAATGGAAACGTGTTATTATGCTTACAAAAGGGTTATTTAAGCATAAACCACCATTTGGGAGTGAATTCCATTAGTTTTGAGCAATATCAAAATTGAAAGGTCAGAGTCACATTGTTGGTCAAAAAGTGCTTCTCTTGCTCTGAAAAGCATTTTGCACGCATAAAAACTTGACATGTGAATATTTCTGTTTCTTTCAATGGAAACGTGTTATTATGATACAAAAGGGTTATTTAAGCATAAACCACCATTTGGGAGTGAATTCCATTCGTTTTGAGCAATATCAACATTGTAAGGTCAGAATCACATTGTTGGTCAAAAAGTGCTTCTCTCGCTCTGAAAAGCATTTTGCACGCATAAAAACTTGACAAGTGAATATTTCTGTTCCTTTCAATTCAAACGTGTTATTATGATACAAAAGGGTTATTTAAGCATAAACCACCATTTGGGAGTGAATTCCATTCGTTTTGAGCAATATCAACATTGTAAGGTCAAAATCACATTGTTGGTCAAAAAGTGCTTCTCTCGCTCTGAAAAGCAATTTGCACGCATAAAAACTTGACAAGTGAATATTTCTGTTCCTTTCAATTCAAACGTGTTATTATGATACAAAAGGGTTATTTAAGCATAAACCACCATTTGGGAGTGAATTCCATTAGTTTTGAGCAATATCAACATTGTAAGGTAAAAATCACATTGTTGGTCAAAAAGTGCTTCTCTCGCTCTGAAAAGCATTTTGCACGCATAAAAACTTGACATGTGAATATTTCTGTTTCTTTCAATGGAAACGTGTTATTATGCTTACAAAAGGGTTATTTAAGCATAAACCACCATTTGGGAGTGAATTCCATTAGTTTTGAGCAATATCAAAATTGAAAGGTCAGAATCACATTGTTGGTCAAAAAGTGCTTCTCTCGCTCTGAAAAGCATTTTGCACACATAAAAACTTGACATGTGAATATTTCTGTTACTTTCAATGGAAACGTGTTATTATGCTTACAAAAGGGTTATTTAAGCATAAACCACCATTTGGGAGTGAATTCCATTAGTTTTGAGCAATATCAAAATTGAAAGGTCAGAGTCACATTGTTGGTCAAAAAGTGCTTCTCTCGCTCTGAAAAGCATTTTGCACGCATAAAAACTTGACATGTGAATATTTCTGTTTCTTTCAATGGAAACGTGTTATTATGCTTACAAAAGGGTTATTTAAGCATAAACCACCATTTGGGAGTGAATTCCATTAGTTTTGAGCAATATCATAATTGAAAGGTAAAAATCACATTGTTGGTCAAAAAGTGCTTCTCTCGCTCTGAAAAGCATTTTGCACGCATAAAAACTTGACAAGTGAATATTTCTGTTCCTTTCAATTCAAACGTGTTATTATGATACAAAAGGGTTATTTAAGCATAAACCACCATTTGGGAGTGAATTCCATTAGTTTTGAGCAATATCAACATTGTAAGGTAAAAATCACATTGTTGGTCAAAAAGTGCTTCTCTCGCTCTGAAAAGCATTTTGCACGCATAAAAACTTGACATGTGAATATTTCTGTTTCTTTCACTTCAAACGTGTTATTATGCTTACAAAAGGGTTATTTAAGCATAAACCACCATTTGGGAGTGAATTCCATTAGTTTTGAGCAATATCAAAATTGAAAGGTCAGAGTCACATTGTTGGTCAAAAAGTGCTTCTCTCGCTCTGAAAAGCATTTTGCACGCATAAAAACTTGACATGTGAATATTTCTGTTTCTTTCAATGGAAACGTGTTATTATGCTTACAAAAGGGTTATTTAAGCATAAACCACCATTTGGGAGTGAATTCCATTAGTTTTGAGCAATATCAAAATTGAAAGGTAAAAATCACATTGTTGGTCAAAAAGTGCTTCTCTCGCTCTGAAAAGCATTTTGCACGCATAAAAACTTGACAAGTGAATATTTCTGTTCCTTTCAATTCAAACGTGTTATTATGATACAAAAGGGTTATTTAAGCATAAACCACCATTTGGGAGTGAATTCCATTAGTTTTGAGCAATATCAACATTGTAAGGTAAAAATCACATTGTTGGTCAAAAAGTGCTTCTCTCGCTCTGAAAAGCATTTTGCACGCATAAAAACTTGACATGTGAATATTTCTGTTTCTTTCACTTCAAACGTGTTATTATGCTTACAAAAGGGTTATTTAAGCATAAACCACCATTTGGGAGTGAATTCCATTAGTTTTGAGCAATATCAACATTGTAAGGTAAAAATCACATTGTTGGTCAAAAAGTGCTTCTCTCGCTCTGAAAAGCATTTTGCACGCATAAAAACTTGACAAGTGAATATTTCTGTTCCTTTCAATTCAAACGTGTTATTATGATACAAAAGGGTTATTTAAGCATAAACCACCATTTGGGAGTGAATTCCATTAGTTTTGAGCAATATCAAAATTGAAAGGTCAGAATCACATTGTTGGTCAAAAAGTGCTTCTCTCGCTCTGAAAAGCATTTTGCACGCATAAAAACTTGACAAGTGAATATTTCTGTTCCTTTCAATTCAAACGTGTTATTATGATACAAAAGGGTTATTTAAGCATAAACCACCATTTGGGAGTGAATTCCATTCGTTTTGAGCAATATCAACATTGTAAGGTCAGAATCACATTGTTGGTCAAAAAGTGCTTCTCTCGCTCTGAAAAGCATTTTGCACGCATAAAAACTTGACATGTGAATATTTCTGTTTCTTTCAATGGAAACGTGTTATTATGCTTACAAAAGGGTTATTTAAGCATAAACCACCATTTGGGCGTGAATTCCATTCGTTTTGAGCAATATCAAAATTGAAAGGTCAGAATCACATTGTTGGTCAAAAAGTGCTTCTCTCGCTCTGAAAAGCATTTTGCACACATAAAAACTTGACATGTGAATATTTCTGTTACTTTCAATGGAAACGTGTTATTATGCTTACAAAAGGGTTATTTAAGCATAAACCACCATTTGGGAGTGAATTCCATTAGTTTTGAGCAATAGCAAAATTGAAAGGTCAGAGTCACATTGTTGGTCAAAAAGTGCTTCTCTTGCTCTGAAAAGCATTTTGCACGCATAAAAACTTGACATGTGAATATTTCTGTTTCTTTCACTTCAAACGTGTTATTATGCTTACAAAAGGGTTATTTAAGCATAAACCACCATTTGGGAGTGAATTCCATTAGTTTTGAGCAATATCAAAATTGAAAGGTCAGAGTCACATTGTTGGTCAAAAAGTGCTTCTCTCGCACTTTTTGAAAAGCATTTTGCACGCATAAAAACTTGACATGTGAATATTTCTGTTTCTTTCAATGGAAACGTGTTATTATGCTTACAAAAGGGTTATTTAAGCATAAACCACCATTTGGGAGTGAATTCCATTAGTTTTGAGCAATATCAAAATTGAAAGGTAAAAATCACATTGTTGGTCAAAAAGTGCTTCTCTCGCTCTGAAAAGCATTTTGCACGCATAAAAACTTGACAAGTGAATATTTCTGTTCCTTTCAATTCAAACGTGTTATTATGATACAAAAGGGTTATTTAAGCATAAACCACCATTTGGGAGTGAATTCCATTAGTTTTGAGCAATATCAACATTGTAAGGTAAAAATCACATTGTTGGTCAAAAAGTGCTTCTCTCGCTCTGAAAAGCATTTTGCACGCATAAAAACTTGACATGTGAATATTTCTGTTTCTTTCACTTCAAACGTGTTATTATGCTTACAAAAGGGTTATTTAAGCATAAACCACCATTTGGGAGTGAATTCCATTAGTTTTGAGCAATATCAAAATTGAAAGGTCAGAGTCACATTGTTGGTCAAAAAGTGCTTCTCTCGCTCTGAAAAGCATTTTGCACGCATAAAAACTTGACAAGTGAATATTTCTGTTCCTTTCAATTCAAACGTGTTATTATGATACAAAAGGGTTATTTAAGCATAAACCACCATTTGGGAGTGAATTCCATTAGTTTTGAGCAATATCAAAATTGAAAGGTCAGAATCACATTGTTGGTCAAAAAGTGCTTCTCTCGCTCTGAAAAGCATTTTGCACGCATAAAAACTTGACAAGTGAATATTTCTGTTCCTTTCAATTCAAACGTGTTATTATGATACAAAAGGGTTATTTAAGCATAAACCACCATTTGGGAGTGAATTCCATTCGTTTTGAGCAATATCAACATTGTAAGGTCAGAATCACATTGTTGGTCAAAAAGTGCTTCTCTCGCTCTGAAAAGCATTTTGCACGCATAAAAACTTGACATGTGAATATTTCTGTTTCTTTCAATGGAAACGTGTTATTATGCTTACAAAAGGGTTATTTAAGCATAAACCACCATTTGGGCGTGAATTCCATTCGTTTTGAGCAATATCAAAATTGAAAGGTCAGAATCACATTGTTGGTCAAAAAGTGCTTCTCTCGCTCTGAAAAGCATTTTGCACACATAAAAACTTGACATGTGAATATTTCTGTTACTTTCAATGGAAACGTGTTATTATGCTTACAAAAGGGTTATTTAAGCATAAACCACCATTTGGGAGTGAATTCCATTAGTTTTGAGCAATATCAAAATTGAAAGGTCAGAGTCACATTGTTGGTCAAAAAGTGCTTCTCTTGCTCTGAAAAGCATTTTGCACGCATAAAAACTTGACATGTGAATATTTCTGTTTCTTTCACTTCAAACGTGTTATTATGCTTACAAAAGGGTTATTTAAGCATAAACCACCATTTGGGAGTGAATTCCATTAGTTTTGAGCAATATCAAAATTGAAAGGTCAGAGTCACATTGTTGGTCAAAAAGTGCTTCTCTCGCTCTGAAAAGCATTTTGCACGCATAAAAACTTGACATGTGAATATTTCTGTTTCTTTCAATGGAAACGTGTTATTATGCTTACAAAAGGGTTATTTAAGCATAAACCACCATTTGGGAGTGAATTCCATTAGTTTTGAGCAATATCAAAATTGAAAGGTAAAAATCACATTGTTGGTCAAAAAGTGCTTCTCTCGCTCTGAAAAGCATTTTGCACGCATAAAAACTTGACAAGTGAATATTTCTGTTCCTTTCAATGGAAACGTGTTATTATGATACAAAAGGGTTATTTAAGCATAAACCACCATTTGGGAGTGAATTCCATTAGTTTTGAGCAATATCAACATTGTAAGGTAAAAATCACATTGTTGGTCAAAAAGTGCTTCTCTCGCTCTGAAAAGCATTTTGCACGCATAAAAACTTGACATGTGAATATTTCTGTTTCTTTCACTTCAAACGTGTTATTATGCTTACAAAAGGGTTATTTAAGCATAAACCACCATTTGGGAGTGAATTCCATTAGTTTTGAGCAATATCAACATTGTAAGGTAAAAATCACATTGTTGGTCAAAAAGTGCTTCTCTCGCTCTGAAAAGCATTTTGCACGCATAAAAACTTGACAAGTGAATATTTCTGTTCCTTTCAATTCAAACGTGTTATTATGATACAAAAGGGTTATTTAAGCATAAACCACCATTTGGGAGTGAATTCCATTAGTTTTGAGCAATATCAAAATTGAAAGGTCAGAATCACATTGTTGGTCAAAAAGTGCTTCTCTCGCTCTGAAAAGCATTTTGCACGCATAAAAACTTGACAAGTGAATATTTCTGTTCCTTTCAATTCAAACGTGTTATTATGATACAAAAGGGTTATTTAAGCATAAACCACCATTTGGGAGTGAATTCCATTCGTTTTGAGCAATATCAACATTGTAAGGTCAGAATCACATTGTTGGTCAAAAAGTGCTTCTCTCGCTCTGAAAAGCATTTTGCACGCATAAAAACTTGACATGTGAATATTTCTGTTTCTTTCAATGGAAACGTGTTATTATGCTTACAAAAGGGTTATTTAAGCATAAACCACCATTTGGGCGTGAATTCCATTCGTTTTGAGCAATATCAAAATTGAAAGGTCAGAATCACATTGTTGGTCAAAAAGTGCTTCTCTCGCTCTGAAAAGCATTTTGCACACATAAAAACTTGACATGTGAATATTTCTGTTACTTTCAATGGAAACGTGTTATTATGCTTACAAAAGGGTTATTTAAGCATAAACCACCATTTGGGAGTGAATTCCATTAGTTTTGAGCAATATCAAAATTGAAAGGTAAAAATCACATTGTTGGTCAAAAAGTGCTTCTCTCGCTCTGAAAAGCATTTTGCACACATAAAAACTTGACATGTGAATATTTCTGTTCCTTTCAATTCAAACGTGTTATTATGATACAAAAGGGTTATTTAAGCATAAACCACCATTTGGGAGTGAATTCCATTCGTTTTGAGCAATATCAACATTGTAAGGTCAGAATCACATTGTTGGTCAAAAAGTGCTTCTCTCGCTCTGAAAAGCATTTTGCACGCATAAAAACTTGACAAGTGAATATTTCTGTTCCTTTCAATTCAAACGTGTTATTATGATACAAAAGGGTTATTTAAGCATAAACCACCATTTGGGAGTGAATTCCATTCGTTTTGAGCAATATCAACATTGTAAGGTCAAAATCACATTGTTGGTCAAAAAGTGCTTCTCTCGCTCTGAAAAGCAATTTGCACGCATAAAAACTTGACAAGTGAATATTTCTGTTCCTTTCAATTCAAACGTGTTATTATGATACAAAAGGGTTATTTAAGCATAAACCACCATTTGGGAGTGAATTCCATTAGTTTTGAGCAATATCAACATTGTAAGGTAAAAATCACATTGTTGGTCAAAAAGTGCTTCTCTCGCTCTGAAAAGCATTTTGCACGCATAAAAACTTGACATGTGAATATTTCTGTTTCTTTCAATGGAAACGTGTTATTATGCTTACAAAAGGGTTATTTAAGCATAAACCACCATTTGGGAGTGAATTCCATTAGTTTTGAGCAATATCAAAATTGAAAGGTCAGAATCACATTGTTGGTCAAAAAGTGCTTCTCTCGCTCTGAAAAGCATTTTGCACACATAAAAACTTGACATGTGAATATTTCTGTTACTTTCAATGGAAACGTGTTATTATGCTTACAAAAGGGTTATTTAAGCATAAACCACCATTTGGGAGTGAATTCCATTAGTTTTGAGCAATATCAAAATTGAAAGGTCAGAGTCACATTGTTGGTCAAAAAGTGCTTCTCTCGCTCTGAAAAGCATTTTGCACGCATAAAAACTTGACATGTGAATATTTCTGTTTCTTTCAATGGAAACGTGTTATTATGCTTACAAAAGGGTTATTTAAGCATAAACCACCATTTGGGAGTGAATTCCATTAGTTTTGAGCAATATCAAAATTGAAAGGTAAAAATCACATTGTTGGTCAAAAAGTGCTTCTCTCGCTCTGAAAAGCATTTTGCACGCATAAAAACTTGACAAGTGAATATTTCTGTTCCTTTCAATTCAAACGTGTTATTATGATACAAAAGGGTTATTTAAG
The DNA here is from genome assembly GCF_949987615.1 of Pollachius pollachius. Lineage (NCBI taxonomy): Eukaryota > Metazoa > Chordata > Actinopteri > Gadiformes > Gadidae > Pollachius > Pollachius pollachius. The sequence goes on from NW_027641181.1 coordinate 50,952, forward strand.
CATAAACCACCATTTGGGAGTGAATTCCATTAGTTTTGAGCAATATCAACATTGTAAGGTAAAAATCACATTGTTGGTCAAAAAGTGCTTCTCTCGCTCTGAAAAGCATTTTGCACGCATAAAAACTTGACATGTGAATATTTCTGTTTCTTTCACTTCAAACGTGTTATTATGCTTACAAAAGGGTTATTTAAGCATAAACCACCATTTGGGAGTGAATTCCATTAGTTTTGAGCAATATCAAAATTGAAAGGTCAGAGTCACATTGTTGGTCAAAAAGTGCTTCTCTCGCTCTGAAAAGCATTTTGCACGCATAAAAACTTGACAAGTGAATATTTCTGTTCCTTTCAATTCAAACGTGTTATTATGATACAAAAGGGTTATTTAAGCATAAACCACCATTTGGGAGTGAATTCCATTCGTTTTGAGCAATATCAACATTGTAAGGTCAGAGTCACATTGTTGGTCAAAAAGTGCTTCTCTCGCTCTGAAAAGCATTTTGCACGCATAAAAACTTGACAAGTGAATATTTCTGTTCCTTTCAATTCAAACGTGTTATTATGATACAAAAGGGTTATTTAAGCATAAACCACCATTTGGGAGTGAATTCCATTCGTTTTGAGCAATATCAACATTGTAAGGTCAGAATCACATTGTTGGTCAAAAAGTGCTTCTCTCGCTCTGAAAAGCAATTTGCACGCATAAAAACTTGACAAGTGAATATTTCTGTTCCTTTCAATTCAAACGTGTTATTATGATACAAAAGGGTTATTTAAGCATAAACCACCATTTGGGAGTGAATTCCATTTGTTTTGAGCAATATCAACATTGTAAGGTCAGAATCACATTGTTGGTCAAAAAGTGCTTCTCTCGCTCTGAAAAGCATTTTGCACGCATAAAAACTTGACAAGTGAATATTTCTGTTCCTTTCAATTCAAACGTGTTATTATGATACAAAAGGGTTATTTAAGCATAAACCACCATTTGGGAGTGAATTCCATTAGTTTTGAGCAATATCAACATTGTAAGGTAAAAATCACATTGTTGGTCAAAAAGTGCTTCTCTCGCTCTGAAAAGCATTTTGCACGCATAAAAACTTGACATGTGAATATTTCTGTTTCTTTCACTTCAAACGTGTTATTATGCTTACAAAAGGGTTATTTAAGCATAAACCACCATTTGGGAGTGAATTCCATTAGTTTTGAGCAATATCAACATTGTAAGGTAAAAATCACATTGTTGGTCAAAAAGTGCTTCTCTCGCTCTGAAAAGCATTTTGCACGCATAAAAACTTGACAAGTGAATATTTCTGTTCCTTTCAATTCAAACGTGTTATTATGATACAAAAGGGTTATTTAAGCATAAACCACCATTTGGGAGTGAATTCCATTAGTTTTGAGCAATATCAAAATTGAAAGGTCAGAATCACATTGTTGGTCAAAAAGTGCTTCTCTCGCTCTGAAAAGCATTTTGCACGCATAAAAACTTGACAAGTGAATATTTCTGTTCCTTTCAATTCAAACGTGTTATTATGATACAAAAGGGTTATTTAAGCATAAACCACCATTTGGGAGTGAATTCCATTCGTTTTGAGCAATATCAACATTGTAAGGTCAGAATCACATTGTTGGTCAAAAAGTGCTTCTCTCGCTCTGAAAAGCATTTTGCACGCATAAAAACTTGACATGTGAATATTTCTGTTTCTTTCAATGGAAACGTGTTATTATGCTTACAAAAGGGTTATTTAAGCATAAACCACCATTTGGGCGTGAATTCCATTCGTTTTGAGCAATATCAAAATTGAAAGGTCAGAATCACATTGTTGGTCAAAAAGTGCTTCTCTCGCTCTGAAAAGCATTTTGCACACATAAAAACTTGACATGTGAATATTTCTGTTACTTTCAATGGAAACGTGTTATTATGCTTACAAAAGGGTTATTTAAGCATAAACCACCATTTGGGAGTGAATTCCATTAGTTTTGAGCAATATCAAAATTGAAAGGTAAAAATCACATTGTTGGTCAAAAAGTGCTTCTCTCGCTCTGAAAAGCATTTTGCACACATAAAAACTTGACATGTGAATATTTCTGTTCCTTTCAATTCAAACGTGTTATTATGATACAAAAGGGTTATTTAAGCATAAACCACCATTTGGGAGTGAATTCCATTCGTTTTGAGCAATATCAACATTGTAAGGTCAGAATCACATTGTTGGTCAAAAAGTGCTTCTCTCGCTCTGAAAAGCATTTTGCACGCATAAAAACTTGACAAGTGAATATTTCTGTTCCTTTCAATTCAAACGTGTTATTATGATACAAAAGGGTTATTTAAGCATAAACCACCATTTGGGAGTGAATTCCATTCGTTTTGAGCAATATCAACATTGTAAGGTCAAAATCACATTGTTGGTCAAAAAGTGCTTCTCTCGCTCTGAAAAGCAATTTGCACGCATAAAAACTTGACAAGTGAATATTTCTGTTCCTTTCAATTCAAACGTGTTATTATGATACAAAAGGGTTATTTAAGCATAAACCACCATTTGGGAGTGAATTCCATTAGTTTTGAGCAATATCAACATTGTAAGGTAAAAATCACATTGTTGGTCAAAAAGTGCTTCTCTCGCTCTGAAAAGCATTTTGCACGCATAAAAACTTGACATGTGAATATTTCTGTTTCTTTCAATGGAAACGTGTTATTATGCTTACAAAAGGGTTATTTAAGCATAAACCACCATTTGGGAGTGAATTCCATTAGTTTTGAGCAATATCAAAATTGAAAGGTCAGAATCACATTGTTGGTCAAAAAGTGCTTCTCTCGCTCTGAAAAGCATTTTGCACACATAAAAACTTGACATGTGAATATTTCTGTTACTTTCAATGGAAACGTGTTATTATGCTTACAAAAGGGTTATTTAAGCATAAACCACCATTTGGGAGTGAATTCCATTAGTTTTGAGCAATATCAAAATTGAAAGGTCAGAGTCACATTGTTGGTCAAAAAGTGCTTCTCTCGCTCTGAAAAGCATTTTGCACGCATAAAAACTTGACATGTGAATATTTCTGTTTCTTTCAATGGAAACGTGTTATTATGCTTACAAAAGGGTTATTTAAGCATAAACCACCATTTGGGAGTGAATTCCATTAGTTTTGAGCAATATCAAAATTGAAAGGTAAAAATCACATTGTTGGTCAAAAAGTGCTTCTCTCGCTCTGAAAAGCATTTTGCACGCATAAAAACTTGACAAGTGAATATTTCTGTTCCTTTCAATTCAAACGTGTTATTATGATACAAAAGGGTTATTTAAGCATAAACCACCATTTGGGAGTGAATTCCATTAGTTTTGAGCAATATCAACATTGTAAGGTAAAAATCACATTGTTGGTCAAAAAGTGCTTCTCTCGCTCTGAAAAGCATTTTGCACGCATAAAAACTTGACATGTGAATATTTCTGTTTCTTTCACTTCAAACGTGTTATTATGCTTACAAAAGGGTTATTTAAGCATAAACCACCATTTGGGAGTGAATTCCATTAGTTTTGAGCAATATCAAAATTGAAAGGTCAGAGTCACATTGTTGGTCAAAAAGTGCTTCTCTCGCTCTGAAAAGCATTTTGCACGCATAAAAACTTGACAAGTGAATATTTCTGTTCCTTTCAATTCAAACGTGTTATTATGATACAAAAGGGTTATTTAAGCATAAACCACCATTTGGGAGTGAATTCCATTCGTTTTGAGCAATATCAACATTGTAAGGTCAGAGTCACATTGTTGGTCAAAAAGTGCTTCTCTCGCTCTGAAAAGCATTTTGCACGCATAAAAACTTGACAAGTGAATATTTCTGTTCCTTTCAATTCAAACGTGTTATTATGATACAAAAGGGTTATTTAAGCATAAACCACCATTTGGGAGTGAATTCCATTCGTTTTGAGCAATATCAACATTGTAAGGTCAGAATCACATTGTTGGTCAAAAAGTGCTTCTCTCGCTCTGAAAAGCAATTTGCACGCATAAAAACTTGACAAGTGAATATTTCTGTTCCTTTCAATTCAAACGTGTTATTATGATACAAAAGGGTTATTTAAGCATAAACCACCATTTGGGAGTGAATTCCATTTGTTTTGAGCAATATCAACATTGTAAGGTCAGAATCACATTGTTGGTCAAAAAGTGCTTCTCTCGCTCTGAAAAGCATTTTGCACGCATAAAAACTTGACAAGTGAATATTTCTGTTCCTTTCAATTCAAACGTGTTATTATGATACAAAAGGGTTATTTAAGCATAAACCACCATTTGGGAGTGAATTCCATTAGTTTTGAGCAATATCAACATTGTAAGGTAAAAATCACATTGTTGGTCAAAAAGTGCTTCTCTCGCTCTGAAAAGCATTTTGCACGCATAAAAACTTGACATGTGAATATTTCTGTTTCTTTCAATGGAAACGTGTTATTATGCTTACAAAAGGGTTATTTAAGCATAAACCACCATTTGGGAGTGAATTCCATTAGTTTTGAGCAATATCAAAATTGAAAGGTCAGAATCACATTGTTGGTCAAAAAGTGCTTCTCTCGCTCTGAAAAGCATTTTGCACACATAAAAACTTGACATGTGAATATTTCTGTTACTTTCAATGGAAACGTGTTATTATGCTTACAAAAGGGTTATTTAAGCATAAACCACCATTTGGGAGTGAATTCCATTAGTTTTGAGCGATATCAAAATTGAAAGGTCAGAGTCACATTGTTGGTCAAAAAGTGCTTCTCTCGCTCTGAAAAGCATTTTGCACGCATAAAAACTTGACATGTGAATATTTCTGTTTCTTTCAATGGAAACGTGTTATTATGCTTACAAAAGGGTTATTTAAGCATAAACCACCATTTGGGAGTGAATTCCATTAGTTTTGAGCAATATCAAAATTGAAAGGTCAGAGTCACATTGTTGGTCAAAAAGTGCTTCTCTCGCTCTGAAAAGCATTTTGCACGCATAAAAACTTGACAAGTGAATATTTCTGTTCCTTTCAATTCAAACGTGTTATTATGATACAAAAGGGTTATTTAAGCATAAACCACCATTTGGGAGTGAATTCCATTAGTTTTGAGCAATATCAACATTGTAAGGTCAGAATCACATTGTTGGTCAAAAAGTGCTTCTCTCGCTCTGAAAAGCATTTTGCACACATAAAAACTAGAAACGTGAATATTTCTGTTACTTTCAATGGAAACGTGTTATTATGCTTACAAAAGGGTTATTTAAGCATAAACCACCATTTGGGAGTGAATTCCATTAGTTTTGAGCAATATCAACATTGTAAGGTAAAAATCACATTGTTGGTCAAAAAGTGCTTCTCTCGCTCTGAAAAGCATTTTGCACGCATAAAAACTTGACAAGTGAATATTTCTGTTCCTTTCAATTCAAACGTGTTATTATGATACAAAAGGGTTATTTAAGCATAAACCACCATTTGGGAGTGAATTCCATTCGTTTTGAGCAATATCAACATTGTAAGGTCAGAATCACATTGTTGGTCAAAAAGTGCTTCTCTCGCTCTGAAAAGCATTTTGCACGCATAAAAACTTGACAAGTGAATATTTCTGTTCCTTTCAATTCAAACGTGTTATTATGATACAAAAGGGTTATTTAAGCATAAACCACCATTTGGGAGTGAATTCCATTCGTTTTGAGCAATATCAACATTGTAAGGTAAAAATCACATTTTTGGTCAAAAAGTGCTTCTCTCGCTCTGAAAAGCATTTTGCACGCATAAAAACTTGACATGTGAATATTTCTGTTTCTTTCAATGGAAACGTGTTATTATGCTTACAAAAGGGTTATTTAAGCATAAACCACCATTTGGGAGTGAATTCCATTAGTTTTGAGCAATATCAAAATTGAAAGGTCAGAGTCACATTGTTGGTCAAAAAGTGCTTCTCTCGCTCTGAAAAGCATTTTGCACGCATAAAAACTTGACATGTGAATATTTCTGTTTCTTTCAATGGAAACGTGTTATTATGCTTACAAAAGGGTTATTTAAGCATAAACCACCATTTGGGAGTGAATTCCATTAGTTTTGAGCAATATCAAAATTGAAAGGTCAGAGTCACATTGTTGGTCAAAAAGTGCTTCTCTCGCTCTGAAAAGCATTTTGCACGCATAAAAACTTGACAAGTGAATATTTCTGTTCCTTTCAATTCAAACGTGTTATTATGATACAAAAGGGTTATTTAAGCATAAACCACCATTTGGGAGTGAATTCCATTCGTTTTGAGCAATATCAACATTGTACGGTCAGAGTCACATTGTTGGTCAAAAAGTGCTTCTCTCGCTCTGAAAAGCATTTTGCACGCATAAAAACTTGACAAGTGAATATTTCTGTTCCTTTCAATTCAAACGTGTTATTATGATACAAAAGGGTTATTTAAGCATAAACCACCATTTGGGAGTGAATTCCATTCGTTTTGAGCAATATCAACATTGTAAGGTCAGAATCACATTGTTGGTCAAAAAGTGCTTCTCTCGCTCTGAAAAGCAATTTGCACGCATAAAAACTTGACAAGTGAATATTTCTGTTCCTTTCAATTCAAACGTGTTATTATGATACAAAAGGGTTATTTAAGCATAAACCACCATTTGGGAGTGAATTCCATTAGTTTTGAGCAATATCAACATTGTAAGGTAAAAATCACATTGTTGGTCAAAAAGTGCTTCTCTCGCTCTGAAAAGCATTTTGCACGCATAAAAACTTGACATGTGAATATTTCTGTTTCTTTCAATGGAAACGTGTTATTATGCTTACAAAAGGGTTATTTAAGCATAAACCACCATTTGGGAGTGAATTCCATTAGTTTTGAGCAATATCAAAATTGAAAGGTCAGAATCACATTGTTGGTCAAAAAGTGCTTCTCTCGCTCTGAAAAGCATTTTGCACACATAAAAACTTGACATGTGAATATTTCTGTTACTTTCAATGGAAACGTGTTATTATGCTTACAAAAGGGTTATTTAAGCATAAACCACCATTTGGGAGTGAATTCCATTAGTTTTGAGCAATATCAAAATTGAAAGGTCAGAGTCACATTGTTGGTCAAAAAGTGCTTCTCTCGCTCTGAAAAGCATTTTGCACGCATAAAAACTTGACATGTGAATATTTCTGTTTCTTTCAATGGAAACGTGTTATTATGCTTACAAAAGGGTTATTTAAGCATAAACCACCATTTGGGAGTGAATTCCATTAGTTTTGAGCAATATCAAAATTGAAAGGTCAGAGTCACATTGTTGGTCAAAAAGTGCTTCTCTCGCTCTGAAAAGCATTTTGCACGCATAAAAACTTGACATGTGAATATTTCTGTTTCTTTCAATGGAAACGTGTTATTATGCTTACAAAAGGGTTATTTAAGCATAAACCACCATTTGGGAGTGAATTCCATTAGTTTTGAGCAATATCAAAATTGAAAGGTCAGAGTCACATTGTTGGTCAAAAAGTGCTTCTCTCGCTCTGAAAAGCATTTTGCACGCATAAAAACTTGACAAGTGAATATTTCTGTTCCTTTCAATTCAAACGTGTTATTATGATACAAAAGGGTTATTTAAGCATAAACCACCATTTGGGAGTGAATTCCATTCGTTTTGAGCAATATCAACATTGTAAGGTCAGAGTCACATTGTTGGTCAAAAAGTGCTTCTCTCGCTCTGAAAAGCATTTTGCACGCATAAAAACTTGACAAGTGAATATTTCTGTTCCTTTCAATTCAAACGTGTTATTATGATACAAAAGGGTTATTTAAGCATAAACCACCATTTGGGAGTGAATTCCATTCGTTTTGAGCAATATCAACATTGTAAGGTCAGAATCACATTGTTGGTCAAAAAGTGCTTCTCTCGCTCTGAAAAGCAATTTGCACGCATAAAAACTTGACAAGTGAATATTTCTGTTCCTTTCAATTCAAACGTGTTATTATGATACAAAAGGGTTATTTAAGCATAAACCACCATTTGGGAGTGAATTCCATTTGTTTTGAGCAATATCAACATTGTAAAGGTCAGAATCACATTGTTGGTCAAAAAGTGCTTCTCTCGCTCTGAAAAGCATTTTGCACGCATAAAAACTTGACAAGTGAATATTTCTGTTCCTTTCAATTCAAACGTGTTATTATGATACAAAAGGGTTATTTAAGCATAAACCACCATTTGGGAGTGAATTCCATTAGTTTTGAGCAATATCAACATTGTAAGGTAAAAATCACATTGTTGGTCAAAAAGTGCTTCTCTCGCTCTGAAAAGCATTTTGCACGCATAAAAACTTGACATGTGAATATTTCTGTTTCTTTCAATGGAAACGTGTTATTATGCTTACAAAAGGGTTATTTAAGCATAAACCACCATTTGGGAGTGAATTCCATTAGTTTTGAGCAATATCAAAATTGAAAGGTCAGAATCACATTGTTGGTCAAAAAGTGCTTCTCTCGCTCTGAAAAGCATTTTGCACACATAAAAACTTGACATGTGAATATTTCTGTTACTTTCAATGGAAACGTGTTATTATGCTTACAAAAGGGTTATTTAAGCATAAACCACCATTTGGGAGTGAATTCCATTAGTTTTGAGCAATATCAAAATTGAAAGGTCAGAGTCACATTGTTGGTCAAAAAGTGCTTCTCTCGCTCTGAAAAGCATTTTGCACGCATAAAAACTTGACATGTGAATATTTCTGTTTCTTTCAATGGAAACGTGTTATTATGCTTACAAAAGGGTTATTTAAGCATAAACCACCATTTGGGAGTGAATTCCATTAGTTTTGAGCAATATCAAAATTGAAAGGTCAGAGTCACATTGTTGGTCAAAAAGTGCTTCTCTCGCTCTGAAAAGCATTTTGCACGCATAAAAACTTGACAAGTGAATATTTCTGTTCCTTTCAATTCAAACGTGTTATTATGATACAAAAGGGTTATTTAAGCATAAACCACCATTTGGGAGTGAATTCCATTAGTTTTGAGCAATATCAACATTGTAAGGTCAGAATCACATTGTTGGTCAAAAAGTGCTTCTCTCGCTCTGAAAAGCATTTTGCACACATAAAAACTAGAAACGTGAATATTTCTGTTACTTTCAATGGAAACGTGTTATTATGCTTACAAAAGGGTTTTTTAAGCATAAACCACCATTTGGGAGTGAATTCCATTAGTTTTGAGCAATATCAACATTGTAAGGTAAAAATCACATTGTTGGTCAAAAAGTGCTTCTCTCGCTCTGAAAAGCATTTTGCACGCATAAAAACTTGACAAGTGAATATTTCTGTTCCTTTCAATTCAAACGTGTTATTATGATACAAAAGGGTTATTTAAGCATAAACCACCATTTGGGAGTGAATTCCATTCGTTTTGAGCAATATCAACATTGTAAGGTCAGAATCACATTGTTGGTCAAAAAGTGCTTCTCTCGCTCTGAAAAGCATTTTGCACGCATAAAAACTTGACAAGTGAATATTTCTGTTCCTTTCAATTCAAACGTGTTATTATGATACAAAAGGGTTATTTAAGCATAAACCACCATTTGGGAGTGAATTCCATTCGTTTTGAGCAATATCAACATTGTAAGGTAAAAATCACATTTTTGGTCAAAAAGTGCTTCTCTCGCTCTGAAAAGCATTTTGCACGCATAAAAACTTGACATGTGAATATTTCTGTTTCTTTCAATGGAAACGTGTTATTATGCTTACAAAAGGGTTATTTAAGCATAAACCACCATTTGGGAGTGAATTCCATTAGTTTTGAGCAATATCAACATTGTAAGGTAAAAATCACATTGTTGGTCAAAAAGTGCTTCTCTCGCTCTGAAAAGCATTTTGCACGCATAAAAACTTGACATGTGAATATTTCTGTTTCTTTCAATGGAAACGTGTTATTATGCTTATAAAAGGGTTATTTAAGCATAAACCACCATTTGGGAGTGAATTCCATTAGTTTTGAGCAATATCAAAATTGAAAGGTCAGAGTCACATTGTTGGTCAAAAAGTGCTTCTCTCGCTCTGAAAAGCATTTTGCACGCATAAAAACTTGACAAGTGAATAATTTCTGTTCCTTTCAATTCAAACGTGTTATTATGATACAAAAGGGTTATTTAAGCATAAACCACCATTTGGGAGTGAATTCCATTAGTTTTGAGCAATATCAACATTGTAAGGTAAAAATCACATTGTTGGTCAAAAAGTGCTTCTCTCGCTCTGAAAAGCATTTTGCACGCATAAAAACTTGACAAGTGAATATTTCTGTTCCTTTCAATTCAAACGTGTTATTATGATACAAAAGGGTTATTTAAGCATAAACCACCATTTGGGAGTGAATTCCATTAGTTTTGAGCAATATCAAAATTGAAAGGTCAGAGTCACATTGTTGGTCAAAAAGTGCTTCTCTCGCTCTGAAAAGCATTTTGCACGCATAAAAACTTGACAAGTGAATATTTCTGTTCCTTTCAATTCAAACGTGTTATTATGATACAAAAGGGTTATTTAAGCATAAACCACCATTTGGGAGTGAATTCCATTAGTTTTGAGCAATATCAACATTGTAAGGTCAGAATCACATTGTTGGTCAAAAAGTGCTTCTCTCGCTCTGAAAAGCATTTTGCACGCATAAAAACTTGACAAGTGAATATTTCTGTTCCTTTCAATTCAAACGTGTTATTATGATACAAAAGGGTTATTTAAGCATAAACCACCATTTGGGAGTGAATTCCATTAGTTTTGAGCAATATCAACATTGTAAGGTAAAAATCACATTGTTGGTCAAAAAGTGCTTCTCTCGCTCTGAAAAGCATTTTGCACGCATAAAAACTTGACATGTGAATATTTCTGTTTCTTTCAATGGAAACGTGTTATTATGCTTACAAAAGGGTTATTTAAGCATAAACCACCATTTGGGAGTGAATTCCATTAGTTTTGAGCAATATCAAAATTGAAAGGTCAGAATCACATTGTTGGTCAAAAAGTGCTTCTCTCGCTCTGAAAAGCATTTTGCACACATAAAAACTTGACATGTGAATATTTCTGTTACTTTCAATGGAAACGTGTTATTATGCTTACAAAAGGGTTATTTAAGCATAAACCACCATTTGGGAGTGAATTCCATTAGTTTTGAGCAATATCAAAATTGAAAGGTCAGAGTCACATTGTTGGTCAAAAAGTGCTTCTCTCGCTCTGAAAAGCATTTTGCACGCATAAAAACTTGACATGTGAATATTTCTGTTTCTTTCAATGGAAACGTGTTATTATGCTTACAAAAGGGTTATTTAAGCATAAACCACCATTTGGGAGTGAATTCCATTAGTTTTGAGCAATATCAAAATTGAAAGGTAAAAATCACATTGTTGGTCAAAAAGTGCTTCTCTCGCTCTGAAAAGCATTTTGCACACATAAAAACTTGACATGTGAATATTTCTGTTTCTTTCAATTCAAACGTGTTATTATGCTTACAAAAGGGTTATTTAAGCATAAACCACCATTTGGGAGTGAATTCCATTAGTTTTGAGCAATATCAAAACTGAAAGGTCAGAGTCACATTGTTGGTCAAAAAGTGCTTCTCTCGCTCTGAAAAGCATTTTGCACGCATAAAAACTTGACAAGTGAATATTTCTGTTCCTTTCAATTCAAACGTGTTATTATGATACAAAAGGGTTATTTAAGCATAAACCACCATTTTGGAGTGAATTCCATTCGTTTTGAGCAATATCAACATTGTAAGGTCAGAATCACATTGTTGGTCAAAAAGTGCTTCTCTCGCTCTGAAAAGCATTTTGCACGCATAAAAACTTGACAAGTGAATATTTCTGTTCCTTTCAATTCAAACGTGTTATTATGATACAAAAGGGTTATTTAAGCATAAACCACCATTTGGGAGTGAATTCCATTAGTTTTGAGCAATATCAACATTGTAAGGTAAAAATCACATTGTTGGTCAAAAAGTGCTTCTCTCGCTCTGAAAAGCATTTTGCACGCATAAAAACTTGACATGTGAATATTTCTGTTTCTTTCAATGGAAACGTGTTATTATGCTTACAAAAGGGTTATTTAAGCATAAACCACCATTTGGGAGTGAATTCCATTAGTTTTGAGCAATATCAAAATTGAAAGGTCAGAATCACATTGTTGGTCAAAAAGTGCTTCTCTCGCTCTGAAAAGCATTTTGCACACATAAAAACTTGACAAGTGAATATTTCTGTTCCTTTCAATTCAAACGTGTTATTATGATACAAAAGGGTTATTTAAGCATAAACCACCATTTGGGAGTGAATTCCATTAGTTTTGAGCAATATCAAAATTGAAAGGTCAGAATCACATTGTTGGTCAAAAAGTGCTTCTCTCGCTCTGAAAAGCATTTTGCACACATAAAAACTTGACATGTGAATATTTCTGTTACTTTCAATGGAAACGTGTTATTATGCTTACAAAAGGGTTATTTAAGCATAAACCACCATTTGGGAGTGAATTCCATTAGTTTTGAGCAATATCAAAATTGAAAGGTCAGAGTCACATTGTTGGTCAAAAAGTGCTTCTCTCGCTCTGAAAAGCATTTTGCACGCATAAAAACTTGACATGTGAATATTTCTGTTTCTTTCAATAGAAACGTGTTATTATGCTTACAAAAGGGTTATTTAAGCATAAACCACCATTTGGGAGTGAATTCCATTAGTTTTGAGCAATATCAAAATTGAAAGGTAAAAATCACATTGTTGGTCAAAAAGTGCTTCTCTCGCTCTGAAAAGCATTTTGCACGCATAAAAACTTGACATGTGAATATTTCTGTTTCTTTCAATGGAAACGTGTTATTATGCTTACAAAAGGGTTATTTAAGCATAAACCACCATTTGGGAGTGAATTCCATTAGTTTTGAGCAATATCAAAATTGAAAGGTCAGAATCACATTGTTGGTCAAAAAGTGCTTCTCTCGCTCTGAAAAGCATTTTGCACACATAAAAACTTGACATGTGAATATTTCTGTTACTTTCAATGGAAACGTGTTATTATGCTTACAAAAGGGTTATTTAAGCATAAACCACCATTTGGGAGTGAATTCCATTAGTTTTGAGCAATATCAAAATTGAAAGGTCAGAGTCACATTGTTGGTCAAAAAGTGCTTCTCTCGCTCTGAAAAGCATTTTGCACGCATAAAAACTTGACATGTGAATATTTCTGTTTCTTTCAATGGAAACGTGTTATTATGCTTACAAAAGGGTTATTTAAGCATAAACCACCATTTGGGAGTGAATTCCATTAGTTTTGAGCAATATCAAAATTGAAAGGTAAAAATCACATTGTTGGTCAAAAAGTGCTTCTCTCGCTCTGAAAAGCATTTTGCACACATAAAAACTTGACATGTGAATATTTCTGTTTCTTTCAATTCAAACGTGTTATTATGCTTACAAAAGGGTTATTTAAGCATAAACCACCATTTGGGAGTGAATTCCATTAGTTTTGAGCAATATCAAAACTGAAAGGTCAGAGTCACATTGTTGGTCAAAAAGTGCTTCTCTCGCTCTGAAAAGCATTTTGCACGCATAAAAACTTGACAAGTGAATATTTCTGTTCCTTTCAATTCAAACGTGTTATTATGATACAAAAGGGTTATTTAAGCATAAACCACCATTTTGGAGTGAATTCCATTCGTTTTGAGCAATATCAACATTGTAAGGTCAGAATCACATTGTTGGTCAAAAAGTGCTTCTCTCGCTCTGAAAAGCATTTTGCACGCATAAAAACTTGACAAGTGAATATTCTGTTCCTTTCAATTCAAACGTGTTATTATGATACAAAAGGGTTATTTAAGCATAAACCACCATTTGGGAGTGAATTCCATTAGTTTTGAGCAATATCAACATTGTAAGGTAAAAATCACATTGTTGGTCAAAAAGTGCTTCTCTCGCTCTGAAAAGCATTTTGCACGCATAAAAACTTGACATGTGAATATTTCTGTTTCTTTCAATGGAAACGTGTTATTATGCTTACAAAAGGGTTATTTAAGCATAAACCACCATTTGGGAGTGAATTCCATTAGTTTTGAGCAATATCAAAATTGAAAGGTCAGAATCACATTGTTGGTCAAAAAGTGCTTCTCTCGCTCTGAAAAGCATTTTGCACACATAAAAACTTGACAAGTGAATATTTCTGTTCCTTTCAATTCAAACGTGTTATTATGATACAAAAGGGTTATTTAAGCATAAACCACCATTTGGGAGTGAATTCCATTAGTTTTGAGCAATATCAAAATTGAAAGGTCTGAATCACATTGTTGGTCAAAAAGTGCTTCTCTCGCTCTGAAAAGCATTTTGCACACATAAAAACTTGACATGTGAATATTTCTGTTACTTTCAATGGAAACGTGTTATTATGCTTACAAAAGGGGTTATTTAAGCATAAACCACCATTTGGGAGTGAATTCCATTAGTTTTGAGCAATATCAAAATTGAAAGGTCAGAGTCACATTGTTGGTCAAAAAGTGCTTCTCTCGCTCTGAAAAGCATTTTGCACGCATAAAAAACTTGACATGTGAATATTTCTGTTTCTTTCAATAGAAACGTGTTATTATGCTTACAAAAGGGTTATTTAAGCATAAACCACCATTTGGGAGTGAATTCCATTAGTTTTGAGCAATATCAAAATTGAAAGGTAAAAATCACATTGTTGGTCAAAAAGTGCTTCTCTCGCTCTGAAAAGCATTTTGCACACATAAAAACTTGACATGTGAATATTTCTGTTTCTTTCAATTCAAACGTGTTATTATGCTTACAAAAGGGGTTATTTAAGCATAAACCACCATTTGGGAGTGAATTCCATTAGTTTTGAGCAATATCAAACTGAAAGGTCAGAGTCACATTGTTGGTCAAAAAGTGCTTCTCCTCGCTCTGAAAAGCATTTTGCACGCATAAAAACTTGACATGTGAATATTTCTGTTTCTTTCAATGGAAAACGTGTTATTATGCTTACAAAAGGGTTATTTAAGCATAAACCACCTTTTGGGAGTGAATTCCATTAGTTTTGAGCAATATCAAAATTGAAAGGTCAGAATCACATTGTTGGTCAAAAAGTGCTTCTCTCGCTCTGAAAAGCATTTTGCACACATAAAAACTTGACATGTGAATATTTCTGTTACTTTCAATGGAAACGTGTTATTATGCTTACAAAAGGTTATTTAAGCATAAACCACCATTTGGGAGTGAATTCCATTAGTTTTGAGCAATATCAAAATTGAAAGGTCAGAGTCACATTGTTGGTCAAAAGTGCTTCTCTCGCTCTGAAAAGCATTTTGCACGCATAAAAACTTGACATGTGAATATTTCTGTTTCTTTCAATGGAAACGTGTTATTATGCTTACAAAAGGGTTATTTAAGCATAAACCCGCATTTGGGAGTGAATTCCATTAGTTTTGAGCAATATCAAAATTGAAAGGTAAAAATCACATTGTTGTCAAAAAGTGCTTCTCTCGCTCTGAAAAGCATTTTGCACACATAAAAACTTGACATGTGAATATTTCTGTTTCTTTCAATTCAAACGTGTTATTATGCTTACAAAAGGGTTATTTAAGCATAAACCACCATTTGGGAGTGAATTCCATTAGTTTTGAGCAATATCAAAACTGAAAGGTTCAGAGTCACATTGTTGGTCAAAAAGTGCTTCTCTCGCTCTGAAAAGCATTTTGCACGCATAAAAACTTGACAAGTGAATATTTCTGTTCCTTTCAATTCAAACGTGTTATTATGATACAAAAGGGTTATTTAAGCATAAACCACCATTTGGGAGTGAATTCCATTAGTTTTGAGCAATATCAACATTGTAAGGTCAGAATCACATTGTTGGTCAAAAAGTGCTTCTCTCGCTCTGAAAAGCATTTTGCACGCATAAAAACTTGACAAGTGAATATTTCTGTTCCTTTCAATTCAAACGTGTTATTATGATACAAAAGGATTATTTAAGCATAAACCACCATTTGGGAGTGAATTCCATTAGTTTTGAGCAATATCAACATTGTAAGGTAAAAATCACATTGTTGGTCAAAAAGTGCTTCTCTCGCTCTGAAAAGCATTTTGCACGCATAAAAACTTGACATGTGAATATTTCTGTTTCTTTCAATTCAAACGTGTTATTATGCTTACAAAAGGGTTATTTAAGCATAAACCACCATTTTGGAGTGAATTCCATTCGTTTTGAGCAATATCAACATGTAAGGTCAGAATCACATTGTTGGTCAAAAAGTGCTTCTCTCGCTCTGAAAAGCATTTTGCACGCATAAAAACTTGACAAGTGAATATTTCTGTTCCTTTCAATTCAAACGTGTTATTATGATACAAAAGGGTTATTTAAGCATAAACCACCATTTGGGAGTGAATTCCATTAGTTTTGAGCAATATCAACATTGTAAGGTAAAAATCACATTGTTGGTCAAAAAGTGCTTCTCTCGCTCTGAAAAGCATTTTGCACGCATAAAAACTTGACATGTGAATATTTCTGTTTCTTTCAATTCAAACGTGTTATTATGCTTACAAAAGGGTTATTTAAGCATAAACCACCATTTGGGAGTGAATTCCATTAGTTTTGAGCAATATCAAAATTGAAAGGTCAGAGTCACATTGTTGGTCAAAAAGTGCTTCTCTCGCTCTGAAAAGCATTTTGCACGCATAAAAACTTGACAAGTGAATATTTCTGTTCCTTTCAATTCAAACGTGTTATTATGATACAAAAGGGTTATTTAAGCATAAACCACCATTTGGGAGTGAATTCCATTAGTTTTGAGCAATATCAAAATTGAAAGGTCAGAATCACATTGTTGGTCAAAAAGTGCTTCTCTCGCTCTGAAAAGCATTTTGCACGCATAAAAACTTGACAAGTGAATATTTCTGTTCCTTTCAATTCAAACGTGTTATTATGATACAAAAGGGTTATTTAAGCATAAACCACCATTTTGGAGTGAATTCCATTCGTTTTGAGCAATATCAACATTGTAAGGTCAGAATCACATTGTTGGTCAAAAAGTGCTTCTCTCGCTCTGAAAAGCATTTTGCACGCATAAAAACTTGACAAGTGAATATTTCTGTTCCTTTCAATTCAAACGTGTTATTATGATACAAAAGGGTTATTTAAGCATAAACCACCATTTGGGAGTGAATTCCATTAGTTTTGAGCAATATCAACATTGTAAGGTAAAAATCACATTGTTGGTCAAAAAGTGCTTCTCTCGCTCTGAAAAGCATTTTGCACGCATAAAAACTTGACATGTGAATATTTCTGTTTCTTTCAATTCAAACGTGTTATTATGCTTACAAAAGGGTTATTTAAGCATAAACCACCATTTGGGAGTGAATTCCATTAGTTTTGAGCAATATCAAAATTGAAAGGTCAGAGTCACATTGTTGGTCAAAAAGTGCTTCTCTCGCTCTGAAAAGCATTTTGCACGCATAAAAACTTGACAAGTGAATATTTCTGTTCCTTTCAATTCAAACGTGTTATTATGATACAAAAGGGTTATTTAAGCATAAACCACCATTTTGGAGTGAATTCCATTCGTTTTGAGCAATATCAACATTGTAAGGTAAAAATCACATTGTTGGTCAAAAAGTGCTTCTCTCGCTCTGAAAAGCATTTTGCACGCATAAAAACTTGACATGTGAATATTTCTGTTTCTTTCAATGGAAACGTGTTATTATGCTTACAAAAGGGTTATTTAAGCATAAACCACCATTTGGGAGTGAATTCCATTAGTTTTGAGCAATATCAAAATTGAAAGGTCAGAGTCACATTGTTGGTCAAAAAGTGCTTCTCTCGCTCTGAAAAGCATTTTGCACGCATAAAAACTTGACATGTGAATATTTCTGTTTCTTTCAATTCAAACGTGTTATTATGCTTACAAAAGGGTTATTTAAGCATAAACCACCATTTGGGAGTGAATTCCATTAGTTTTGAGCAATATCAAAATTGAAAGGTCAGAGTCACATTGTTGGTCAAAAAGTGCTTCTCTCGCTCTGAAAAGCATTTTGCACGCATAAAAACTTGACAAGTGAATATTTCTGTTCCTTTCAATTCAAACGTGTTATTATGATACAAAAGGGTTATTTAAGCATAAACCACCATTTGGGAGTGAATTCCATTAGTTTTGAGCAATATCAAAATTGAAAGGTCAGAATCACATTGTTGGTCAAAAAGTGCTTCTCTCGCTCTGAAAAGCATTTTGCACGCATAAAAACTTGACAAGTGAATATTTCTATTCCTTTCAATTCAAACGTGTTATTATGATACAAAAGGGTTATTTAAGCATAAACCACCATTTGGGAGTGAATTCCATTCGTTTTGAGCAATATCAACATTGTAAGGTCAGAATCACATTGTTGGTCAAAAAGTGCTTCTCTCGCTCTGAAAAGCATTTTGCACGCATAAAAACTTGACATGTGAATATTTCTGTTTCTTTCAATGGAAACGTGTTATTATGCTTACAAAAGGGTTATTTAAGCATAAACCACCATTTGGGAGTGAATTCCATTCGTTTTGAGCAATATCAAAATTGAAAGGTCAGAATCACATTGTTGGTCAAAAAGTGCTTCTCTCGCTCTGAAAAGCATTTTGCACGCATAAAAACTTGACAAGTGAATATTTCTGTTCCTTTCAATTCAAACGTGTTATTATGATACAAAAGGGTTATTTAAGCATAAACCACCATTTGGGAGTGAATTCCATTCGTTTTGAGCAATATCAACATTGTAAGGTCAGAATCACATTGTTGGTCAAAAAGTGCTTCTCTCGCTCTGAAAAGCATTTTGCACGCATAAAAACTTGACAAGTGAATATTTCTGTTCCTTTCAATTCAAACGTGTTATTATGATACAAAAGGATTATTTAAGCATAAACCACCATTTGGGAGTGAATTCCATTAGTTTTGAGCAATATCAACATTGTAAGGTAAAAATCACATTGTTGGTCAAAAAGTGCTTCTCTCGCTCTGAAAAGCATTTTGCACGCATAAAAACTTGACATGTGAATATTTCAGTTTCTTTCAATTCAAACGTGTTATTATGCTTACAAAAGGGTTATTTAAGCATAAACCACCATTTTGGACTGAATTCCATTCGTTTTGAGCAATATCAACATGTAAGGTCAGAATCACATTGTTGGTCAAAAAGTGCTTCTCTCGCTCTGAAAAGCATTTTGCACGCATAAAAACTTGACAAGTGAATATTTCTGTTCCTTTCAATTCAAACGTGTTATTATGATACAAAAGGGTTATTTAAGCATAAACCACCATTTGGGAGTGAATTCCATTAGTTTTGAGCAATATCAACATTGTAAGGTAAAAATCACATTGTTGGTCAAAAAGTGCTTCTCTCGCTCTGAAAAGCATTTTGCACGCATAAAAACTTGACATGTGAATATTTCTGTTTCTTTCAATTCAAACGTGTTATTATGCTTACAAAAGGGTTATTTAAGCATAAACCACCATTTGGGAGTGAATTCCATTCGTTTTGAGCAATATCAAAATTGAAAGGTCAGAGTCACATTGTTGGTCAAAAAGTGCTTCTCTCGCTCTGAAAAGCATTTTGCACGCATAAAAACTTGACAAGTGAATATTTCTGTTCCTTTCAATTCAAACGTGTTATTATGATACAAAAGGGTTATTTAAGCATAAACCACCATTTGGGAGTGAATTCCATTAGTTTTGAGCAATATCAAAATTGAAAGGTCAGAATCACATTGTTGGTCAAAAAGTGCTTCTCTCGCTCTGAAAAGCATTTTGCACGCATAAAAACTTGACAAGTGAATATTTCTGTTCCTTTCAATTCAAACGTGTTATTATGATACAAAAGGGTTATTTAAGCATAAACCACCATTTTGGAGTGAATTCCATTCGTTTTGAGCAATATCAACATTGTAAGGTCAGAATCACATTGTTGGTCAAAAAGTGCTTCTCTCGCTCTGAAAAGCATTTTGCACGCATAAAAACTTGACAAGTGAATATTTCTGTTCCTTTCAATTCAAACGTGTTATTATGATACAAAAGGGTTATTTAAGCATAAACCACCATTTGGGAGTGAATTCCATTAGTTTTGAGCAATATCAACATTGTAAGGTAAAAATCACATTGTTGGTCAAAAAGTGCTTCTCTCGCTCTGAAAAGCATTTTGCACGCATAAAAACTTGACATGTGAATATTTCTGTTTCTTTCAATTCAAACGTGTTATTATGCTTACAAAAGGGTTATTTAAGCATAAACCACCATTTGGGAGTGAATTCCATTAGTTTTGAGCAATATCAAAATTGAAAGGTCAGAGTCACATTGTTGGTCAAAAAGTGCTTCTCTCGCTCTGAAAAGCATTTTGCACGCATAAAAACTTGACAAGTGAATATTTCTGTTCCTTTCAATTCAAACGTGTTATTATGATACAAAAGGGTTATTTAAGCATAAACCACCATTTGGGAGTGAATTCCATTAGTTTTGAGCAATATCAAAATTGAAAGGTCAGAATCACATTGTTGGTCAAAAAGTGCTTCTCTCGCTCTGAAAAGCATTTTGCACGCATAAAAACTTGACAAGTGAATATTTCTATTCCTTTCAATTCAAACGTGTTATTATGATACAAAAGGGTTATTTAAGCATAAACCACCATTTGGGAGTGAATTCCATTCGTTTTGAGCAATATCAACATTGTAAGGTCAGAATCACATTGTTGGTCAAAAAGTGCTTCTCTCGCTCTGAAAAGCATTTTGCACGCATAAAAACTTGACATGTGAATATTTCTGTTTCTTTCAATGGAAACGTGTTATTATGCTTACAAAAGGGTTATTTAAGCATAAACCACCATTTGGGAGTGAATTCCATTCGTTTTGAGCAATATCAAAATTGAAAGGTCAGAATCACATTGTTGGTCAAAAAGTGCTTCTCTCGCTCTGAAAAGCATTTTGCACGCATAAAAACTTGACATGTGAATATTTCTGTTTCTTTCAATGGAAACGTGTTATTATGCTTACAAAAGGGTTATTTAAGCATAAACCACCATTTGGGAGTGAATTCCATTAGTTTTGAGCAATATCAAAATTGAAAGGTCAGAATCACATTGTTGGTCAAAAAGTGCTTCTCTCGCTCTGAAAAGCATTTTGCACACATAAAAACTTGACATGTGAATATTTCTGTTACTTTCAATGAAAACGTGTTATTATGCTTACAAAAGGGTTATTTAAGCATAAACCACCATTTGGGAGTGAATTCCATTAGTTTTGAGCAATATCAAAATTGAAAGGTCAGAGTCACATTGTTGGTCAAAAAGTGCTTCTCTCGCTCTGAAAAGCATTTTGCACGCATAAAAACTTGACATGTGAATATTTCTGTTTCTTTCAATGGAAACGTGTTATTATGCTTACAAAAGGGTTATTTAAGCATAAACCACCATTTGGGAGTGAATTCCATTAGTTTTGAGCAATATCAAAATTGAAAGGTTAAAATCACATTGTTGGTCAAAAAGTGCTTCTCTCGCTCTGAAAAGCATTTTGCACACATAAAAACTTGACATGTGAATATTTCTGTTTCTTTCAATTCAAACGTGTTATTATGCTTACAAAAGGGTTATTTAAGCATAAACCACCATTTGGGAGTGAATTCCATTAGTTTTGAGCAATATCAAAACTGAAAGGTCAGAGTCACATTGTTGGTCAAAAAGTGCTTCTCTCGCTCTGAAAAGCATTTTGCACGCATAAATACTTGACACGTGAATATTTCTGTTCCTTTCAATTCAAATGTGTTATTATGATACAAAAGGGTTATTTAAGCATAAACCACCATTTTGGAGTGAATTCCATTCGTTTTGAGCAATATCAACATTGTAAGGTCAGAATCACATTGTTGGTCAAAAAGTGCTTCTCTCGCTCTGAAAAGCATTTTGCACGCATAAAAACTTGACAAGTGAATATTTCTGTTCCTTTCAATTCAAACGTGTTATTATGATACAAAAGGGTTATTTAAGCATAAACCACCATTTGGGAGTGAATTCCATTCGTTTTGAGCAATATCAACATTGTAAGGTCAGAATCACATTGTTGGTCAAAAAGTGCTTCTCTCGCTCTGAAAAGCATTTTGCACGCATAAAAACTTGACATGTGAATATTTCTGTTTCTTTCAATGGAAACGTGTTATTATGCTTACAAAAGGGTTATTTAAGCATAAACCACCATTTGGGAGTGAATTCCATTCGTTTTGAGCAATATCAAAATTGAAAGGTCAGAATCACATTGTTGGTCAAAAAGTGCTTCTCTCGCTCTGAAAAGCATTTTGCACGCATAAAAACTTGACATGTGAATATTTCTGTTTCTTTCAATGGAAACGTGTTATTATGCTTACAAAAGGGTTATTTAAGCATAAACCACCATTTGGGAGTGAATTCCATTAGTTTTGAGCAATATCAAAATTGAAAGGTCAGAATCACATTGTTGGTCAAAAAGTGCTTCTCTCGCTCTGAAAAGCATTTTGCACACATAAAAACTTGACATGTGAATATTTCTGTTACTTTCAATGAAAACGTGTTATTATGCTTACAAAAGGGTTATTTAAGCATAAACCACCATTTGGGAGTGAATTCCATTAGTTTTGAGCAATATCAAAATTGAAAGGTCAGAGTCACATTGTTGGTCAAAAAGTGCTTCTCTCGCTCTGAAAAGCATTTTGCACGCATAAAAACTTGACATGTGAATATTTCTGTTTCTTTCAATGGAAACGTGTTATTATGCTTACAAAAGGGTTATTTAAGCATAAACCACCATTTGGGAGTGAATTCCATTAGTTTTGAGCAATATCAAAATTGAAAGGTTAAAATCACATTGTTGGTCAAAAAGTGCTTCTCTCGCTCTGAAAAGCATTTTGCACACATAAAAACTTGACATGTGAATATTTCTGTTTCTTTCAATTCAAACGTGTTATTATGCTTACAAAAGGGTTATTTAAGCATAAACCACCATTTGGGAGTGAATTCCATTAGTTTTGAGCAATATCAAAACTGAAAGGTCAGAGTCACATTGTTGGTCAAAAAGTGCTGCTCTCGCTCTGAAAAGCATTTTGCACGCATAAATACTTGACACGTGAATATTTCTGTTCCTTTCAATTCAAACGTGTTATTATGATACAAAAGGGTTATTTAAGCATAAACCACCATTTTGGAGTGAATTCCATTCGTTTTGAGCAATATCAACATTGTAAGGTCAGAATAACATTGTTGGTCAAAAAGTGCTTCTCTCGCTCTGAAAAGCATTTTGCACGCATAAAAACTTGACAAGTGAATATTTCTGTTCCTTTCAATTCAAACGTGTTATTATGATACAAAAGGGTTATTTAAGCATAAACCACCATTTGGGAGTGAATTCCATTAGTTTTGAGCAATATCAACATTGTAAGGTAAAAATCACATTGTTGGTCAAAAAGTGCTTCTCTCGCTCTGAAAAGCATTTTGCACGCATAAAAACTTGACATGTGAATATTTCTGTTTCTTTCAATTCAAACGTGTTATTATGCTTACAAAAGGGTTATTTAAGCATAAACCACCATTTGGGTGTGAATTCCATTAGTTTTGAGCAATATCAAAATTGAAAGGTCAGAATCACATTGTTGGTCAAAAAGTGCTTCTCTCGCTCTGAAAAGCATTTTGCACACATAAAAACTTGACATGTGAATATTTCTGTTACTTTCAATGGAAACGTGTTATTATGCTTACAAAAGGGTTATTTAAGCATAAACCACCATTTGGGAGTGAATTCCATTAGTTTTGAGCAATATCAAAATTGAAAGGTCAGAGTCACATTGTTGGTCAAAAAGTGCTTCTCTCGCTCTGAAAAGCATTTTGCACGCATAAAAACTTGACATGTGAATATTTCTGTTTCTTTCAATGGAAACGTGTTATTATGCTTACAAAAGGGTTATTTAAGCATAAACCACCATTTGGGAGTGAATTCCATTAGTTTTGAGCAATATCAAAATTGAAAGGTAAAAATCGCATTGTTGGTCAAAAAGTGCTTCTCTCGCTCTGAAAAGCATTTTGCACGCATAAAAACTTGACATGTGAATATTTCTGTTTCTTTCAATGGAAACGTGTTATTATGCTTACAAAAGGGTTATTTAAGCATAAACCACCATTTGGGAGTGAATTCCATTAGTTTTGAGCAATATCAAAATTGAAAGGTCAGAATCACATTGTTGGTCAAAAAGTGCTTCTCTCGCTCTGAAAAGCATTTTGCACGCATAAAAACTTGACATGTGAATATTTCTGTTTCTTTCAATGGAAACGTGTTATTATGCTTACAAAAGGGTTATTTAAGCATAAACCACCATTTGGGAGTGAATTCCATTAGTTTTGAGCAATATCAAAATTGAAAGGTCAGAATCACATTGTTGGTCAAAAAGTGCTTCTCTCGCTCTGAAAAGCATTTTGCACACATAAAAACTTGACATGTGAATATTTCTGTTTCTTTCAATGGAAACGTGTTATTATGCTTACAAAAGGGTTATTTAAGCATAAACCACCATTTGGGAGTGAATTCCATTAGTTTTGAGCAATATCAAAATTGAAAGGTCAGAATCACATTGTTGGTCAAAAAGTGCTTCTCTCGCTCTGAAAAGCATTTTGCACACATAAAAACTTGACATGTGAATATTTCTGTTACTTTCAATGGAAACGTGTTATTATGCTTACAAAAGGGTTATTTAAGCATAAACCACCATTTGGGAGTGAATTCCATTAGTTTTGAGCAATATCAAAATTGAAAGGTCAGAGTCACATTGTTGGTCAAAAAGTGCTTCTCTCGCTCTGAAAAGCATTTTGCACGCATAAAAACTTGATAAGTGAATATTTCTGTTCCTTTCAATTCAAACGTGTTATTATGATACAAAAGCGTTATTTAAGCATAAACCACCATTTGGGAGTGATTTCCATTCGTTTTGAGCAATATCAACATTGTAAGGTCAGAATCACATTGTTGGTCAAAAAGTGCTTCTCTCGCTCTGAAAAGCATTTTGCACGCATAAAAACTTGACAAGTGAATATTTCTGTTCCTTTCAATTCAAACGTGTTATTATGATACAAAAGGGTTATTTAAGCATAAACCACCATTTGGGAGTGAATTCCATTAGTTTTGAGCAATATCAACATTGTAAGGTAAAAATCACATTGTTGGTCAAAAAGTGCTTCTCTCGCTCTGAAAAGCATTTTGCACGCATAAAAACTTGACATGTGAATATTTCTGTTTCTTTCAATGGAAACGTGTTATTATGCTTACAAAAGGGTTATTTAAGCATAAACCACCATTTGGGAGTGAATTCCATTAGTTTTGAGCAATATCAAAATTGAAAGGTCAGAATCACATTGTTGGTCAAAAAGTGCTTCTCTCGCTCTGAAAAGCATTTTGCACACATAAAAACTTGACATGTGAATATTTCTGTTACTTTCAATGGAAACGTGTTATTATGCTTACAAAAGGGTTATTTAAGCATAAACCACCATTTGGGAGTGAATTCCATTAGTTTTGAGCAATATCAAAATTGAAAGGTCAGAGTCACATTGTTGGTCAAAAAGTGCTTCTCTCGCTCTGAAAAGCATTTTGCACGCATAAAAACTTGACATGTGAATATTTCTGTTTCTTTCAATGGAAACGTGTTATTATGCTTACAAAAGGTTTATTTAAGCATAAACCACCATTTGGGAGTGAATTCCATTAGTTTTGAGCAATATCAAAATTGAAAGGTAAAAATCACATTGTTGGTCAAAAAGTGCTTCTCTCGCTCTGAAAAGCATTTTGCACACATAAAAACTTGACATGTGAATATTTCTGTTTCTTTCAATTCAAACGTGTTATTATGCTTAGAAAAGGGTTATTTAAGCATAAACCACCATTTGGGAGTGAATTCCATTAGTTTTGAGCAATATCAAAATTGAAAGGTCAGAGTCACATTGTTGGTCAAAAAGTGCTTCTCTCGCTCTGAAAAGCATTTTGCACGCATAAAAACTTGACAAGTGAATATTTCTGTTCCTTTCAATTCAAACGTGTTATTATGATACAAAAGGGTTATTTAAGCATAAACCACCATTTGGGAGTGAATTCCATTCGTTTTGAGCAATATCAACATTGTAAGGTCAGAATCACATTGTTGGTCAAAAAGTGCTTCTCTCGCTCTGAAAAGCATTTTGCACGCATAAAAACTTGACAAGTGAATATTTCTGTTCCTTTCAATTCAAACGTGTTATTATGATACAAAAGGGTTATTTAAGCATAAACCACCATTTGGGAGTGAATTCCATTCGTTTTGAGCAATATCAACATTGTAAGGTAAAAATCACATTGTTGGTCAAAAAGTGCTTCTCTCGCTCTGAAAAGCATTTTGCACGCATAAAAACTTGACGTGTGAATATTTCTGTTTCTTTCAATGGAAACGTGTTATTATGCTTACAAAAGGGTTATTTAAGCATAAACCACCATTTGGGAGTGAATTCCATTAGTTTTGAGCAATATCAAAATTGAAATGTCAGAGTCACATTGTTGGTCAAAAAGTGCTTCTCTCGCTCTGAAAAGCATTTTGCACGCATAAAAACTTGACATGTGAATATTTCTGTTTCTTTCAATGGAAACGTGTTATTATGCTTACAAAAGGGTTATTTAAGCATAAACCACCATTTGGGAGTGAATTCCATTAGTTTTGAGCAATATCAAAATTGAAAGGTCAGAGTCACATTGTTGGTCAAAAAGTGCTTCTCTCGCTCTGAAAAGCATTTTGCACGCATAAAAACTTGACAAGTGAATATTTCTGTTCCTTTCAATTCAAACGTGTTATTATGATACAAAAGGGTTATTTAAGCATAAACCACCATTTGGGAGTGAATTCCATTCGTTTTGAGCAATATCAACATTGTAAGGTCAGAATCACATTGTTGGTCAAAAAGTGCTTCTCTCGCTCTGAAAAGCATTTTGCACGCATAAAAACTTGACAAGTGAATATTTCTGTTCCTTTCAATTCAAACGTGTTATTATGATACAAAAGGGTTATTTAAGCATAAACCACCATTTGGGAGTGAATTCCATTAGTTTTGAGCAATATCAACATTGTAAGGTAAAAATCACATTGTTGGTCAAAAAGTGCTTCTCTCGCTCTGAAAAGCATTTTGCACGCATAAAAACTTGGCATGTGAATATTTCTGTTTCTTTCAATTCAAACGTGTTATTATGCTTACAAAAGGGTTATTTAAGCATAAACCACCATTTGGGAGTGAATTCCATTAGTTTTGAGCAATATCAAAATTGAAAGGTCAGAGTCACATTGTTGGTCAAAAAGTGCTTCTCTCGCTCTGAAAAGCATTTTGCACGCATAAAAACTTGACAAGTGAATATTTCTGTTCCTTTCAATTCAAACGTGTTATTATGATACAAAAGGGTTATTTAAGCATAAACCACCATTTGGGAGTGAATTCCATTCGTTTTGAGCAATATCAACATTGTAAGGTCAGAATCACATTGTTGGTCAAAAAGTGCTTCTCTCGCTCTGAAAAGCATTTTGCACGCATAAAAACTTGACAAGTGAATATTTCTGTTCCTTTCAATTCAAACGTGTTATTATGATACAAAAGGGTTATTTAAGCATAAGCCACCATTTGGGAGTGAATTCCATTAGTTTTGAGCAATATCAACATTGTAAGGTAAAAATCACATTGTTGGTCAAAAAGTGCTTCTCTCGCTCTGAAAAGCATTTTGCACGCATAAAAACTTGACATGTGAATATTTCTGTTACTTTCAATGGAAACGTGTTATTATGCTTACAAAAGGGTTATTTAAGCATAAACCACCATTTGGGAGTGAATTCCATTAGTTTTGAGCAATATCAAAATTGAAAGGTCAGAATCACATTGTTGGTCAAAAAGTGCTTCTCTCGCTCTGAAAAGCATTTTGCACGCATAAAAACTTGACATGTGAATATTTCTGTTTCTTTCAATTCAAACGTGTTATTATGCTTAGAAAAGGGTTATTTAAGCATAAACCACCATTTGGGAGTGAATTCCATTAGTTTTGAGCAATATCAAAATTGAAAGGTCAGAGTCACATTGTTGGTCAAAAAGTGCTTCTCTCGCTCTGAAAAGCATTTTGCACACATAAAAACTTGACATGTGAATATTTCTGTTTCTTTCAATGGAAACGTGTTATTATGCTTACAAAAGGGTTATTTAAGCATAAACCACCATTTGGGAGTGAATTCCATTAGTTTTGAGCAATATCAAAATTGAAAGGTCAGAATCACATTGTTGGTCAAAAAGTGCTTCTCTCGCTCTGAAAAGCATTTTGCACACATAAAAACTTGACATGTGAATATTTCTGTTACTTTCAATGGAAACGTGTTATTATGCTTACAAAAGGGTTATTTAAGCATAAACCACCATTTGGGAGTGAATTCCATTAGTTTTGAGCAATATCAAAATTGAAAGGTCAGAGTCACATTGTTGGTCAAAAAGTGCTTCTCTCGCTCTGAAAAGCATTTTGCACGCATAAAAACTTGACAAGTGAATATTTCTGTTCCTTTCAATTCAAACGTGTTATTATGATACAAAAGCGTTATTTAAGCATAAACCACCATTTGGGAGTGAATTCCATTCGTTTTGAGCAATATCAACATTGTAAGGTCAGAATCACATTGTTGGTCAAAAAGTGCTTCTCTCGCTCTGAAAAGCATTTTGCACGCATAAAAACTTGACAAGTGAATATTTCTGTTCCTTTCAATTCAAACGTGTTATTATGATACAAAAGGGTTATTTAAGCATAAACCACCATTTGGGAGTGAATTCCATTAGTTTTGAGCAATATCAACATTGTAAGGTAAAAATCACATTGTTGGTCAAAAAGTGCTTCTCTCGCTCTGAAAAGCATTTTGCACGCATAAAAACTTGGCATGTGAATATTTCTGTTTCTTTCAATTCAAACGTGTTATTATGCTTAGAAAAGGGTTATTTAAGCATAAACCACCATTTGGGAGTGAATTCCATTCGTTTTGAGCAATATCAACATTGTAAGGTCAGAATCACATTGTTGGTCAAAAAGTGCTTCTCTCGCTCTGAAAAGCATTTTGCACGCATAAAAACTTGACAAGTGAATATTTCTGTTCCTTTCAATTCAAACGTGTTATTATGATACAAAAGGGTTATTTAAGCATAAACCACCATTTGGGAGTGAATTCCATTAGTTTTGAGCAATATCAACATTGTAAGGTAAAAATCACATTGTTGGTCAAAAAGTGCTTCTCTCGCTCTGAAAAGCATTTTGCACGCATAAAAACTTGACATGTGAATATTTCTGTTTCTTTCAATGGAAACGTGTTATTATGCTTACAAAAGGGTTATTTAAGCATAAACCACCATTTGGGAGTGAATTCCATTAGTTTTGAGCAATATCAAAATTGAAAGGTCAGAATCACATTGTTGGTCAAAAAGTGCTTCTCTCGCTCTGAAAAGCATTTTGCACACATAAAAACTTGACATGTGAATATTTCTGTTACTTTCAATGGAAACGTGTTATTATGCTTACAAAAGGGTTATTTAAGCATAAACCACCATTTGGGAGTGAATTCCATTAGTTTTGAGCAATATCAAAATTGAAAGGTCAGAGTCACATTGTTGGTCAAAAAGTGCTTCTCTCGCTCTGAAAAGCATTTTGCACGCATAAAAACTTGACATGTGAATATTTCTGTTTCTTTCAATGGAAACGTGTTATTATGCTTACAAAAGGTTTATTTAAGCATAAACCACCATTTGGGAGTGAATTCCATTAGTTTTGAGCAATATCAAAATTGAAAGGTAAAAATCACATTGTTGGTCAAAAAGTGCTTCTCTCGCTCTGAAAAGCATTTTGCACACATAAAAACTTGACATGTGAATATTTCTGTTTCTTTCAATTCAAACGTGTTATTATGCTTAGAAAAGGGTTATTTAAGCATAAACCACCATTTGGGAGTGAATTCCATTAGTTTTGAGCAATATCAAAATTGAAAGGTCAGAGTCACATTGTTGGTCAAAAAGTGCTTCTCTCGCTCTGAAAAGCATTTTGCACGCATAAAAACTTGACAAGTGAATATTTCTGTTCCTTTCAATTCAAACGTGTTATTATGATACAAAAGGGTTATTTAAGCATAAACCACCATTTGGGAGTGAATTCCATTCGTTTTGAGCAATATCAACATTGTAAGGTCAGAATCACATTGTTGGTCAAAAAGTGCTTCTCTCGCTCTGAAAAGCATTTTGCACGCATAAAAACTTGACAAGTGAATATTTCTGTTCCTTTCAATTCAAACGTGTTATTATGATACAAAAGGGTTATTTAAGCATAAACCACCATTTGGGAGTGAATTCCATTCGTTTTGAGCAATATCAACATTGTAAGGTAAAAATCACATTGTTGGTCAAAAAGTGCTTCTCTCGCTCTGAAAAGCATTTTGCACGCATAAAAACTTGACGTGTGAATATTTCTGTTTCTTTCAATGGAAACGTGTTATTATGCTTACAAAAGGGTTATTTAAGCATAAACCACCATTTGGGAGTGAATTCCATTAGTTTTGAGCAATATCAAAATTGAAATGTCAGAGTCACATTGTTGGTCAAAAAGTGCTTCTCTCGCTCTGAAAAGCATTTTGCACGCATAAAAACTTGACATGTGAATATTTCTGTTTCTTTCAATGGAAACGTGTTATTATGCTTACAAAAGGGTTATTTAAGCATAAACCACCATTTGGGAGTGAATTCCATTAGTTTTGAGCAATATCAAAATTGAAAGGTCAGAGTCACATTGTTGGTCAAAAAGTGCTTCTCTCGCTCTGAAAAGCATTTTGCACGCATAAAAACTTGACAAGTGAATATTTCTGTTCCTTTCAATTCAAACGTGTTATTATGATACAAAAGGGTTATTTAAGCATAAACCACCATTTGGGAGTGAATTCCATTCGTTTTGAGCAATATCAACATTGTAAGGTCAGAATCACATTGTTGGTCAAAAAGTGCTTCTCTCGCTCTGAAAAGCATTTTGCACGCATAAAAACTTGACAAGTGAATATTTCTGTTCCTTTCAATTCAAACGTGTTATTATGATACAAAAGGGTTATTTAAGCATAAACCACCATTTGGGAGTGAATTCCATTAGTTTTGAGCAATATCAACATTGTAAGGTAAAAATCACATTGTTGGTCAAAAAGTGCTTCTCTCGCTCTGAAAAGCATTTTGCACGCATAAAAACTTGGCATGTGAATATTTCTGTTTCTTTCAATTCAAACGTGTTATTATGCTTACAAAAGGGTTATTTAAGCATAAACCACCATTTGGGAGTGAATTCCATTAGTTTTGAGCAATATCAAAATTGAAAGGTCAGAGTCACATTGTTGGTCAAAAAGTGCTTCTCTCGCTCTGAAAAGCATTTTGCACGCATAAAAACTTGACAAGTGAATATTTCTGTTCCTTTCAATTCAAACGTGTTATTATGATACAAAAGGGTTATTTAAGCATAAACCACCATTTGGGAGTGAATTCCATTCGTTTTGAGCAATATCAACATTGTAAGGTCAGAATCACATTGTTGGTCAAAAAGTGCTTCTCTCGCTCTGAAAAGCATTTTGCACGCATAAAAACTTGACAAGTGAATATTTCTGTTCCTTTCAATTCAAACGTGTTATTATGATACAAAAGGGTTATTTAAGCATAAGCCACCATTTGGGAGTGAATTCCATTAGTTTTGAGCAATATCAACATTGTAAGGTAAAAATCACATTGTTGGTCAAAAAGTGCTTCTCTCGCTCTGAAAAGCATTTTGCACGCATAAAAACTTGACATGTGAATATTTCTGTTACTTTCAATGGAAACGTGTTATTATGCTTACAAAAGGGTTATTTAAGCATAAACCACCATTTGGGAGTGAATTCCATTAGTTTTGAGCAATATCAAAATTGAAAGGTCAGAATCACATTGTTGGTCAAAAAGTGCTTCTCTCGCTCTGAAAAGCATTTTGCACGCATAAAAACTTGACATGTGAATATTTCTGTTTCTTTCAATTCAAACGTGTTATTATGCTTAGAAAAGGGTTATTTAAGCATAAACCACCATTTGGGAGTGAATTCCATTAGTTTTGAGCAATATCAAAATTGAAAGGTCAGAGTCACATTGTTGGTCAAAAAGTGCTTCTCTCGCTCTGAAAAGCATTTTGCACACATAAAAACTTGACATGTGAATATTTCTGTTTCTTTCAATGGAAACGTGTTATTATGCTTACAAAAGGGTTATTTAAGCATAAACCACCATTTGGGAGTGAATTCCATTAGTTTTGAGCAATATCAAAATTGAAAGGTCAGAATCACATTGTTGGTCAAAAAGTGCTTCTCTCGCTCTGAAAAGCATTTTGCACACATAAAAACTTGACATGTGAATATTTCTGTTACTTTCAATGGAAACGTGTTATTATGCTTACAAAAGGGTTATTTAAGCATAAACCACCATTTGGGAGTGAATTCCATTAGTTTTGAGCAATATCAAAATTGAAAGGTCAGAGTCACATTGTTGGTCAAAAAGTGCTTCTCTCGCTCTGAAAAGCATTTTGCACGCATAAAAACTTGACAAGTGAATATTTCTGTTCCTTTCAATTCAAACGTGTTATTATGATACAAAAGCGTTATTTAAGCATAAACCACCATTTGGGAGTGAATTCCATTCGTTTTGAGCAATATCAACATTGTAAGGTCAGAATCACATTGTTGGTCAAAAAGTGCTTCTCTCGCTCTGAAAAGCATTTTGCACGCATAAAAACTTGACAAGTGAATATTTCTGTTCCTTTCAATTCAAACGTGTTATTATGATACAAAAGGGTTATTTAAGCATAAACCACCATTTGGGAGTGAATTCCATTAGTTTTGAGCAATATCAACATTGTAAGGTAAAAATCACATTGTTGGTCAAAAAGTGCTTCTCTCGCTCTGAAAAGCATTTTGCACGCATAAAAACTTGGCATGTGAATATTTCTGTTTCTTTCAATTCAAACGTGTTATTATGCTTAGAAAAGGGTTATTTAAGCATAAACCACCATTTGGGAGTGAATTCCATTCGTTTTGAGCAATATCAACATTGTAAGGTCAGAATCACATTGTTGGTCAAAAAGTGCTTCTCTCGCTCTGAAAAGCATTTTGCACGCATAAAAACTTGACAAGTGAATATTTCTGTTCCTTTCAATTCAAACGTGTTATTATGATACAAAAGGGTTATTTAAGCATAAACCACCATTTGGGAGTGAATTCCATTAGTTTTGAGCAATATCAACATTGTAAGGTAAAAATCACATTGTTGGTCAAAAAGTGCTTCTCTCGCTCTGAAAAGCATTTTGCACGCATAAAAACTTGACATGTGAATATTTCTGTTTCTTTCAATTCAAACGTGTTATTATGCTTACAAAAGGGTTATTTAAGCATAAACCACCATTTGGGAGTGAATTCCATTAGTTTTGAGCAATATCAAAATTGAAAGGTCAGAATCACATTGTTGGTCAAAAAGTGCTTCTCTCGCTCTGAAAAGCATTTTGCACGCATAAAAACTTGACAAGTGAATATTTCTGTTCCTTTCAATTCAAACGTGTTATTATGATACAAAAGGGTTATTTAAGCATAAACCACCATTTGGGAGTGAATTCCATTAGTTTTGAGCAATATCAACATTGTAAGGTAAAAATCACATTGTTGGTCAAAAAGTGCTTCTCTCGCTCTGAAAAGCATTTTGCACGCATAAAAACTTGACATGTGAATATTTCTGTTTCTTTCAATGGAAACGTGTTATTATGCTTACAAAAGGGTTATTTAAGCATAAACCACCATTTGGGAGTGAATTCCATTAGTTTTGAGCAATATCAAAATTGAAAGGTCAGAATCACATTGTTGGTCAAAAAGTGCTTCTCTCGCTCTGAAAAGCATTTTGCACACATAAAAACTTGACATGTGAATATTTCTGTTCCTTTCAATTCAAACGTGTTATTATGATACAAAAGGGTTATTTAAGCATAAACCACCATTTGGGAGTGAATTCCATTAGTTTTGAGCAATATCAACATTGTAAGGTAAAAATCACATTGTTGGTCAAAAAGTGCTTCTCTCGCTCTGAAAAGCATTTTGCACGCATAAAAACTTGACAAGTGAATATTTCTGTTTCTTTCAATGGAAACGTGTTATTATGCTTACAAAAGGGTTATTTAAGCATAAACCACCATTTGGGAGTGAATTCCATTAGTTTTGAGCAATATCAAAATTGAAAGGTCAGAATCACATTGTTGGTCAAAAAGTGCTTCTCTCGCTCTGAAAAGCATTTTGCACGCATAAAAACTTGACATGTGAATATTTCTGTTTCTTTCAATGGAAACGTGTTATTATGCTTACAAAAGGGTTATTTAAGCATAAACCACCATTTGGGAGTGAATTCCATTAGTTTTGAGCAATATCAAAATTGAAAGGTCAGAATCACATTGTTGGTCAAAAAGTGCTTCTCTCGCTCTGAAAAGCATTTTGCACGCATAAAAACTTGACAAGTGAATATTTCTGTTCCTTTCAATTCAAACGTGTTATTATGATACAAAAGGGTTATTTAAGCATAAACCACCATTTGGGAGTGAATTCCATTAGTTTTGAGCAATATCAACATTGTAAGGTAAAAATCACATTGTTGGTCAAAAAGTGCTTCTCTCGCTCTGAAAAGCATTTTGCACGCATAAAAACTTGACATGTGAATATTTCTGTTTCTTTCAATTCAAACGTGTTATTATGCTTACAAAAGGGTTATTTAAGCATAAACCACCATTTGGGAGTGAATTCCATTAGTTTTGAGCAATATCAAAATTGAAAGGTCAGAATCACATTGTTGGTCAAAAAGTGCTTCTCTCGCTCTGAAAAGCATTTTGCACGCATAAAAACTTGACAAGTGAATATTTCTGTTCCTTTCAATTCAAACGTGTTATTATGATACAAAAGGGTTATTTAAGCATAAACCACCATTTGGGAGTGAATTCCATTAGTTTTGAGCAATATCAACATTGTAAGGTAAAAATCACATTGTTGGTCAAAAAGTGCTTCTCTCGCTCTGAAAAGCATTTTGCACGCATAAAAACTTGACATGTGAATATTTCTGTTTCTTTCAATGGAAACGTGTTATTATGCTTACAAAAGGGTTATTTAAGCATAAACCACCATTTGGGAGTGAATTCCATTAGTTTTGAGCAATATCAAAATTGAAAGGTCAGAATCACATTGTTGGTCAAAAAGTGCTTCTCTCGCTCTGAAAAGCATTTTGCACACATAAAAACTTGACATGTGAATATTTCTGTTCCTTTCAATTCAAACGTGTTATTATGATACAAAAGGGTTATTTAAGCATAAACCACCATTTGGGAGTGAATTCCATTAGTTTTGAGCAATATCAACATTGCGAGGTAAAAATCACATTGTTGGTCAAAAAGTGCTTCTCTCGCTCTGAAAAGCATTTTGCACGCATAAAAACTTGACATGTGAATATTTCTGTTTCTTTCAATGGAAACGTGTTATTATGCTTACAAAAGGGTTATTTAAGCATAAACCACCATTTGGGAGTGAATTCCATTAGTTTTGAGCAATATCAAAATTGAAAGGTCAGAATCACATTGTTGGTCAAAAAGTGCTTCTCTCGCTCTGAAAAGCATTTTGCACGCATAAAAACTTGACATGTGAATATTTCTGTTTCTTTCAATGGAAACGTGTTATTATGCTTACAAAAGGGTTATTTAAGCATAAACCACCATTTGGGAGTGAATTCCATTAGTTTTGAGCAATATCAAAATTGAAAGGTCAGAATCACATTGTTGGTCAAAAAGTGCTTCTCTCGCTCTGAAAAGCATTTTGCACACATAAAAACTTGACATGTGAATATTTCTGTTTCTTTCAATGGAAACGTGTTATTATGCTTACAAAAGGGTTATTTAAGCATAAACCACCATTTGGGAGTGAATTCCATTAGTTTTGAGCAATATCAAAATTGAAAGGTCAGAATCACATTGTTGGTCAAAAAGTGCTTCTCTCGCTCTGAAAAGCATTTTGCACACATAAAAACTTGACATGTGAATATTTCTGTTACTTTCAATGGAAACGTGTTATTATGCTTACAAAAGGGTTATTTAAGCATAAACCACCATTTGGGAGTGAATTCCATTAGTTTTGAGCAATATCAAAATTGAAAGGTCAGAGTCACATTGTTGGTCAAAAAGTGCTTCTCTCGCTCTGAAAAGCATTTTGCACGCATAAAAACTTGATAAGTGAATATTTCTGTTCCTTTCAATTCAAACGTGTTATTATGATACAAAAGCGTTATTTAAGCATAAACCACCATTTGGGAGTGAATTCCATTCGTTTTGAGCAATATCAACATTGTAAGGTCAGAATCACATTGTTGGTCAAAAAGTGCTTCTCTCGCTCTGAAAAGCATTTTGCACGCATAAAAACTTGACAAGTGAATATTTCTGTTCCTTTCAATTCAAACGTGTTATTATGATACAAAAGGGTTATTTAAGCATAAACCACCATTTGGGAGTGAATTCCATTAGTTTTGAGCAATATCAACATTGTAAGGTAAAAATCACATTGTTGGTCAAAAAGTGCTTCTCTCGCTCTGAAAAGCATTTTGCACGCATAAAAACTTGACATGTGAATATTTCTGTTTCTTTCAATGGAAACGTGTTATTATGCTTACAAAAGGGTTATTTAAGCATAAACCACCATTTGGGAGTGAATTCCATTAGTTTTGAGCAATATCAAAATTGAAAGGTCAGAATCACATTGTTGGTCAAAAAGTGCTTCTCTCGCTCTGAAAAGCATTTTGCACACATAAAAACTTGACATGTGAATATTTCTGTTACTTTCAATGGAAACGTGTTATTATGCTTACAAAAGGGTTATTTAAGCATAAACCACCATTTGGGAGTGAATTCCATTAGTTTTGAGCAATATCAAAATTGAAAGGTCAGAGTCACATTGTTGGTCAAAAAGTGCTTCTCTCGCTCTGAAAAGCATTTTGCACGCATAAAAACTTGACATGTGAATATTTCTGTTTCTTTCAATGGAAACGTGTTATTATGCTTACAAAAGGTTTATTTAAGCATAAACCACCATTTGGGAGTGAATTCCATTAGTTTTGAGCAATATCAAAATTGAAAGGTAAAAATCACATTGTTGGTCAAAAAGTGCTTCTCTCGCTCTGAAAAGCATTTTGCACACATAAAAACTTGACATGTGAATATTTCTGTTTCTTTCAATTCAAACGTGTTATTATGCTTAGAAAAGGGTTATTTAAGCATAAACCACCATTTGGGAGTGAATTCCATTAGTTTTGAGCAATATCAAAATTGAAAGGTCAGAGTCACATTGTTGGTCAAAAAGTGCTTCTCTCGCTCTGAAAAGCATTTTGCACGCATAAAAACTTGACAAGTGAATATTTCTGTTCCTTTCAATTCAAACGTGTTATTATGATACAAAAGGGTTATTTAAGCATAAACCACCATTTGGGAGTGAATTCCATTCGTTTTGAGCAATATCAACATTGTAAGGTCAGAATCACATTGTTGGTCAAAAAGTGCTTCTCTCGCTCTGAAAAGCATTTTGCACGCATAAAAACTTGACAAGTGAATATTTCTGTTCCTTTCAATTCAAACGTGTTATTATGATACAAAAGGGTTATTTAAGCATAAACCACCATTTGGGAGTGAATTCCATTAGTTTTGAGCAATATCAACATTGTAAGGTAAAAATCACATTGTTGGTCAAAAAGTGCTTCTCTCGCTCTGAAAAGCATTTTGCACGCATAAAAACTTGACATGTGAATATTTCTGTTTCTTTCAATGGAAACGTGTTATTATGCTTACAAAAGGGTTATTTAAGCATAAACCACCATTTGGGAGTGAATTCCATTAGTTTTGAGCAATATCAAAATTGAAAGGTCAGAATCACATTGTTGGTCAAAAAGTGCTTCTCTCGCTCTGAAAAGCATTTTGCACACATAAAAACTTGACATGTGAATATTTCTGTTCCTTTCAATTCAAACGTGTTATTATGATACAAAAGGGTTATTTAAGCATAAACCACCATTTGGGAGTGAATTCCATTAGTTTTGAGCAATATCAACATTGTAAGGTAAAAATCACATTGTTGGTCAAAAAGTGCTTCTCTCGCTCTGAAAAGCATTTTGCACGCATAAAAACTTGACATGTGAATATTTCTGTTTCTTTCAATGGAAACGTGTTATTATGCTTACAAAAGGGTTATTTAAGCATAAACCACCATTTGGGAGTGAATTCCATTAGTTTTGAGCAATATCAAAATTGAAAGGTCAGAATCACATTGTTGGTCAAAAAGTGCTTCTCTCGCTCTGAAAAGCATTTTGCACACATAAAAACTTGACATGTGAATATTTCTGTTTCTTTCAATGGAAACGTGTTATTATGCTTACAAAAGGGTTATTTAAGCATAAACCACCATTTGGGAGTGAATTCCATTAGTTTTGAGCAATATCAAAATTGAAAGGTCAGAATCACATTGTTGGTCAAAAAGTGCTTCTCTCGCTCTGAAAAGCATTTTGCACACATAAAAACTTGACATGTGAATATTTCTGTTACTTTCAATGGAAACGTGTTATTATGCTTACAAAAGGGTTATTTAAGCATAAACCACCATTTGGGAGTGAATTCCATTAGTTTTGAGCAATATCAAAATTGAAAGGTCAGAGTAACATTGTTGGTCAAAAAGTGCTTCTCTCGCTCTGAAAAGCATTTTGCACGCATAAAAACTTGACAAGTGAATATTTCTGTTCCTTTCAATTCAAACGTGTTATTATGATACAAAAGCGTTATTTAAGCATAAACCACCATTTGGGAGTGAATTCCATTCGTTTTGAGCAATATCAACATTGTAAGGTCAGAATCACATTGTTGGTCAAAAAGTGCTTCTCTCGCTCTGAAAAGCATTTTGCACGCATAAAAACTTGACAAGTGAATATTTCTGTTCCTTTCAATTCAAACGTGTTATTATGATACAAAAGGGTTATTTAAGCATAAACCACCATTTGGGAGTGAATTCCATTAGTTTTGAGCAATATCAACATTGTAAGGTAAAAATCACATTGTTGGTCAAAAAGTGCTTCTCTCGCTCTGAAAAGCATTTTGCACGCATAAAAACTTGGCATGTGAATATTTCTGTTTCTTTCAATTCAAACGTGTTATTATGCTTAGAAAAGGGTTATTTAAGCATAAACCACCATTTGGGAGTGAATTCCATTCGTTTTGAGCAATATCAACATTGTAAGGTCAGAATCACATTGTTGGTCAAAAAGTGCTTCTCTCGCTCTGAAAAGCATTTTGCACGCATAAAAACTTGACAAGTGAATATTTCTGTTCCTTTCAATTCAAACGTGTTATTATGATACAAAAGGGTTATTTAAGCATAAACCACCATTTGGGAGTGAATTCCATTAGTTTTGAGCAATATCAACATTGTAAGGTAAAAATCACATTGTTGGTCAAAAAGTGCTTCTCTCGCTCTGAAAAGCATTTTGCACGCATAAAAACTTGGCATGTGAATATTTCTGTTTCTTTCAATTCAAACGTGTTATTATGCTTAGAAAAGGGTTATTTAAGCATAAACCACCATTTGGGAGTGAATTCCATTCGTTTTGAGCAATATCAAAATTGAAAGGTCAGAATCACATTGTTGGTCAAAAAGTGCTTCTCTCGCTCTGAAAAGCATTTTGCACGCATAAAAACTTGACAAGTGAATATTTCTGTTCCTTTCAATTCAAACGTGTTATTATGATACAAAAGGGTTATTTAAGCATAAACCACCATTTGGGAGTGAATTCCATTAGTTTTGAGCAATATCAACATTGTAAGGTAAAAATCACATTGTTGGTCAAAAAGTGCTTCTCTCGCTCTGAAAAGCATTTTGCACGCATAAAAACTTGACATGTGAATATTTCTGTTTCTTTCAATGGAAACGTGTTATTATGCTTACAAAAGGGTTATTTAAGCATAAACCACCATTTGGGAGTGAATTCCATTAGTTTTGAGCAATATCAAAATTGAAAGGTCAGAATCACATTGTTGGTCAAAAAGTGCTTCTCTCGCTCTGAAAAGCATTTTGCACACATAAAAACTTGACATGTGAATATTTCTGTTCCTTTCAATTCAAACGTGTTATTATGATACAAAAGGGTTATTTAAGCATAAACCACCATTTGGGAGTGAATTCCATTAGTTTTGAGCAATATCAACATTGTAAGGTAAAAATCACATTGTTGGTCAAAAAGTGCTTCTCTCGCTCTGAAAAGCATTTTGCACGCATAAAAACTTGACATGTGAATATTTCTGTTTCTTTCAATGGAAACGTGTTATTATGCTTACAAAAGGGTTATTTAAGCATAAACCACCATTTGGGAGTGAATTCCATTAGTTTTGAGCAATATCAAAATTGAAAGGTCAGAATCACATTGTTGGTCAAAAAGTGCTTCTCTCGCTCTGAAAAGCATTTTGCACGCATAAAAACTTGACATGTGAATATTTCTGTTTCTTTCAATGGAAACGTGTTATTATGCTTACAAAAGGGTTATTTAAGCATAAACCACCATTTGGGAGTGAATTCCATTAGTTTTGAGCAATATCAAAATTGAAAGGTCAGAATCACATTGTTGGTCAAAAAGTGCTTCTCTCGCTCTGAAAAGCATTTTGCACGCATAAAAACTTGACAAGTGAATATTTCTGTTCCTTTCAATTCAAACGTGTTATTATGATACAAAAGGGTTATTTAAGCATAAACCACCATTTGGGAGTGAATTCCATTAGTTTTGAGCAATATCAACATTGTAAGGTAAAAATCACATTGTTGGTCAAAAAGTGCTTCTCTCGCTCTGAAAAGCATTTTGCACGCATAAAAACTTGACATGTGAATATTTCTGTTTCTTTCAATTCAAACGTGTTATTATGCTTACAAAAGGGTTATTTAAGCATAAACCACCATTTGGGAGTGAATTCCATTAGTTTTGAGCAATATCAAAATTGAAAGGTCAGAATCACATTGTTGGTCAAAAAGTGCTTCTCTCGCTCTGAAAAGCATTTTGCACGCATAAAAACTTGACAAGTGAATATTTCTGTTCCTTTCAATTCAAACGTGTTATTATGATACAAAAGGGTTATTTAAGCATAAACCACCATTTGGGAGTGAATTCCATTAGTTTTGAGCAATATCAACATTGTAAGGTAAAAATCACATTGTTGGTCAAAAAGTGCTTCTCTCGCTCTGAAAAGCATTTTGCACGCATAAAAACTTGACATGTGAATATTTCTGTTTCTTTCAATGGAAACGTGTTATTATGCTTACAAAAGGGTTATTTAAGCATAAACCACCATTTGGGAGTGAATTCCATTAGTTTTGAGCAATATCAAAATTGAAAGGTCAGAATCACATTGTTGGTCAAAAAGTGCTTCTCTCGCTCTGAAAAGCATTTTGCACACATAAAAACTTGACATGTGAATATTTCTGTTCCTTTCAATTCAAACGTGTTATTATGATACAAAAGGGTTATTTAAGCATAAACCACCATTTGGGAGTGAATTCCATTAGTTTTGAGCAATATCAACATTGTAAGGTAAAAATCACATTGTTGGTCAAAAAGTGCTTCTCTCGCTCTGAAAAGCATTTTGCACGCATAAAAACTTGACATGTGAATATTTCTGTTTCTTTCAATGGAAACGTGTTATTATGCTTAGAAAAGGGTTATTTAAGCATAAACCACCATTTGGGAGTGAATTCCATTAGTTTTGAGCAATATCAAAATTGAAAGGTCAGAATCACATTGTTGGTCAAAAAGTGCTTCTCTCGCTCTGAAAAGCATTTTGCACGCATAAAAACTTGACATGTGAATATTTCTGTTTCTTTCAATGGAAACGTGTTATTATGCTTACAAAAGGGTTATTTAAGCATAAACCACCATTTGGGAGTGAATTCCATTAGTTTTGAGCAATATCAAAATTGAAAGGTCAGAATCACATTGTTGGTCAAAAAGTGCTTCTCTCGCTCTGAAAAGCAT
Organism: Pollachius pollachius; assembly: GCF_949987615.1. Taxonomy (NCBI): domain Eukaryota; kingdom Metazoa; phylum Chordata; class Actinopteri; order Gadiformes; family Gadidae; genus Pollachius; species Pollachius pollachius. The sequence continues at coordinate 93,086 of NW_027641181.1, forward strand.
TTTGCACACATAAAAACTTGACATGTGAATATTTCTGTTTCTTTCAATGGAAACGTGTTATTATGCTTACAAAAGGGTTATTTAAGCATAAACCACCATTTGGGAGTGAATTCCATTAGTTTTGAGCAATATCAAAATTGAAAGGTCAGAATCACATTGTTGGTCAAAAAGTGCTTCTCTCGCTCTGAAAAGCATTTTGCACACATAAAAACTTGACATGTGAATATTTCTGTTACTTTCAATGGAAACGTGTTATTATGCTTACAAAAGGGTTATTTAAGCATAAACCACCATTTGGGAGTGAATTCCATTAGTTTTGAGCAATATCAAAATTGAAAGGTCAGAGTCACATTGTTGGTCAAAAAGTGCTTCTCTCGCTCTGAAAAGCATTTTGCACGCATAAAAACTTGATAAGTGAATATTTCTGTTCCTTTCAATTCAAACGTGTTATTATGATACAAAAGCGTTATTTAAGCATAAACCAACATTTGGGAGTGAATTCCATTCGTTTTGAGCAATATCAACATTGTAAGGTCAGAATCACATTGTTGGTCAAAAAGTGCTTCTCTCGCTCTGAAAAGCATTTTGCACGCATAAAAACTTGACAAGTGAATATTTCTGTTCCTTTCAATTCAAACGTGTTATTATGATACAAAAGGGTTATTTAAGCATAAACCACCATTTGGGAGTGAATTCCATTAGTTTTGAGCAATATCAACATTGTAAGGTAAAAATCACATTGTTGGTCAAAAAGTGCTTCTCTCGCTCTGAAAAGCATTTTGCACGCATAAAAACTTGACATGTGAATATTTCTGTTTCTTTCAATGGAAACGTGTTATTATGCTTACAAAAGGGTTATTTAAGCATAAACCACCATTTGGGAGTGAATTCCATTAGTTTTGAGCAATATCAAAATTGAAAGGTCAGAATCACATTGTTGGTCAAAAAGTGCTTCTCTCGCTCTGAAAAGCATTTTGCACACATAAAAACTTGACATGTGAATATTTCTGTTACTTTCAATGGAAACGTGTTATTATGCTTACAAAAGGGTTATTTAAGCATAAACCACCATTTGGGAGTGAATTCCATTAGTTTTGAGCAATATCAAAATTGAAAGGTCAGAGTCACATTGTTGGTCAAAAAGTGCTTCTCTCGCTCTGAAAAGCATTTTGCACGCATAAAAACTTGACAAGTGAATATTTCTGTTCCTTTCAATTCAAACGTGTTATTATGATACAAAAGCGTTATTTAAGCATAAACCACCATTTGGGAGTGAATTCCATTAGTTTTGAGCAATATCAAAATTGAAAGGTCAGAATCACATTGTTGGTCAAAAAGTGCTTCTCTCGCTCTGAAAAGCATTTTGCACGCATAAAAACTTGACATGTGAATATTTCTGTTTCTTTCAATGGAAACGTGTTATTATGCTTACAAAAGGGTTATTTAAGCATAAACCACCATTTGGGAGTGAATTCCATTAGTTTTGAGCAATATCAAAATTGAAAGGTCAGAATCACATTGTTGGTCAAAAAGTGCTTCTCTCGCTCTGAAAAGCATTTTGCACGCATAAAAACTTGACAAGTGAATATTTCTGTTCCTTTCAATTCAAACGTGTTATTATGATACAAAAGGGTTATTTAAGCATAAACCACCATTTGGGAGTGAATTCCATTAGTTTTGAGCAATATCAACATTGTAAGGTAAAAATCACATTGTTGGTCAAAAAGTGCTTCTCTCGCTCTGAAAAGCATTTTGCACGCATAAAAACTTGACATGTGAATATTTCTTTTTCTTTCAATTCAAACGTGTTATTATGCTTACAAAAGGGTTATTTAAGCATAAACCACCATTTGGGAGTGAATTCCATTAGTTTTGAGCAATATCAAAATTGAAAGGTCAGAATCACATTGTTGGTCAAAAAGTGCTTCTCTCGCTCTGAAAAGCATTTTGCACGCATAAAAACTTGACAAGTGAATATTTCTGTTCCTTTCAATTCAAACGTGTTATTATGATACAAAAGGGTTATTTAAGCATAAACCACCATTTGGGAGTGAATTCCATTAGTTTTGAGCAATATCAACATTGTAAGGTAAAAATCACATTGTTGGTCAAAAAGTGCTTCTCTCGCTCTGAAAAGCATTTTGCACGCATAAAAACTTGACATGTGAATATTTCTGTTTCTTTCAATGGAAACGTGTTATTATGCTTACAAAAGGGTTATTTAAGCATAAACCACCATTTGGGAGTGAATTCCATTAGTTTTGAGCAATATCAAAATTGAAAGGTCAGAATCACATTGTTGGTCAAAAAGTGCTTCTCTCGCTCTGAAAAGCATTTTGCACACATAAAAACTTGACATGTGAATATTTCTGTTCCTTTCAATTCAAACGTGTTATTATGATACAAAAGGGTTATTTAAGCATAAACCACCATTTGGGAGTGAATTCCATTAGTTTTGAGCAATATCAACATTGTAAGGTAAAAATCACATTGTTGGTCAAAAAGTGCTTCTCTCGCTCTGAAAAGCATTTTGCACGCATAAAAACTTGACATGTGAATATTTCTGTTTCTTTCAATGGAAACGTGTTATTATGCTTAGAAAAGGGTTATTTAAGCATAAACCACCATTTGGGAGTGAATTCCATTAGTTTTGAGCAATATCAAAATTGAAAGGTCAGAATCACATTGTTGGTCAAAAAGTGTTTCTCTCGCTCTGAAAAGCATTTTGCACGCATAAAAACTTGACATGTGAATATTTCTGTTTCTTTCAATGGAAACGTGTTATTATGCTTACAAAAGGGTTATTTAAGCATAAACCACCATTTGGGAGTGAATTCCATTAGTTTTGAGCAATATCAAAATTGAAAGGTCAGAATCACATTGTTGGTCAAAAAGTGCTTCTCTCGCTCTGAAAAGCATTTTGCACACATAAAAACTTGACATGTGAATATTTCTGTTTCTTTCAATGGAAACGTGTTATTATGCTTACAAAAGGGTTATTTAAGCATAAACCACCATTTGGGAGTGAATTCCATTAGTTTTGAGCAATATCAAAATTGAAAGGTCAGAATCACATTGTTGGTCAAAAAGTGCTTCTCTCGCTCTGAAAAGCATTTTGCACACATAAAAACTTGACATGTGAATATTTCTGTTACTTTCAATGGAAACGTGTTATTATGCTTACAAAAGGGTTATTTAAGCATAAACCACCATTTGGGAGTGAATTCCATTAGTTTTGAGCAATATCAAAATTGAAAGGTCAGAGTCACATTGTTGGTCAAAAAGTGCTTCTCTCGCTCTGAAAAGCATTTTGCACGCATAAAAACTTGATAAGTGAATATTTCTGTTCCTTTCAATTCAAACGTGTTATTATGATACAAAAGCGTTATTTAAGCATAAACCACCATTTGGGAGTGAATTCCATTCGTTTTGAGCAATATCAACATTGTAAGGTCAGAATCACATTGTTGGTCAAAAAGTGCTTCTCTCGCTCTGAAAAGCATTTTGCACGCATAAAAACTTGACAAGTGAATATTTCTGTTCCTTTCAATTCAAACGTGTTATTATGATACAAAAGGGTTATTTAAGCATAAACCACCATTTGGGAGTGAATTCCATTAGTTTTGAGCAATATCAACATTGTAAGGTAAAAATCACATTGTTGGTCAAAAAGTGCTTCTCTCGCTCTGAAAAGCATTTTGCACGCATAAAAACTTGACATGTGAATATATCTGTTTCTTTCAATGGAAACGTGTTATTATGCTTACAAAAGGGTTATTTAAGCATAAACCACCATTTGGGAGTGAATTCCATTAGTTTTGAGCAATATCAAAATTGAAAGGTCAGAATCACATTGTTGGTCAAAAAGTGCTTCTCTCGCTCTGAAAAGCATTTTGCACACATAAAAACTTGACATGTGAATATTTCTGTTACTTTCAATGGAAACGTGTTATTATGCTTACAAAAGGGTTATTTAAGCATAAACCACCATTTGGGAGTGAATTCCATTAGTTTTGAGCAATATCAAAATTGAAAGGTCAGAGTCACATTGTTGGTCAAAAAGTGCTTCTCTCGCTCTGAAAAGCATTTTGCACGCATAAAAACTTGACAAGTGAATATTTCTGTTCCTTTCAATTCAAACGTGTTATTATGATACAAAAGCGTTATTTAAGCATAAACCACCATTTGGGAGTGAATTCCATTCGTTTTGAGCAATATCAACATTGTAAGGTCAGAATCACATTGTTGGTCAAAAAGTGCTTCTCTCGCTCTGAAAAGCATTTTGCACGCATAAAAACTTGACAAGTGAATATTTCTGTTCCTTTCAATTCAAACGTGTTATTATGATACAAAAGGGTTATTTAAGCATAAACCACCATTTGGGAGTGAATTCCATTAGTTTTGAGCAATATCAACATTGTAAGGTAAAAATCACATTGTTGGTCAAAAAGTGCTTCTCTCGCTCTGAAAAGCATTTTGCACGCATAAAAACTTGGCATGTGAATATTTCTGTTTCTTTCAATTCAAACGTGTTATTATGCTTAGAAAAGGGTTATTTAAGCATAAACCACCATTTGGGAGTGAATTCCATTCGTTTTGAGCAATATCAACATTGTAAGGTCAGAATCACATTGTTGGTCAAAAAGTGCTTCTCTCGCTCTGAAAAGCATTTTGCACGCATAAAAACTTGACAAGTGAATATTTCTGTTCCTTTCAATTCAAACGTGTTATTATGATACAAAAGGGTTATTTAAGCATAAACCACCATTTGGGAGTGAATTCCATTAGTTTTGAGCAATATCAACATTGTAAGGTAAAAATCACATTGTTGGTCAAAAAGTGCTTCTCTCGCTCTGAAAAGCATTTTGCACGCATAAAAACTTGACATGTGAATATTTCTGTTTCTTTCAATTCAAACGTGTTATTATGCTTACAAAAGGGTTATTTAAGCATAAACCACCATTTGGGAGTGAATTCCATTAGTTTTGAGCAATATCAAAATTGAAAGGTCAGAATCACATTGTTGGTCAAAAAGTGCTTCTCTCGCTCTGAAAAGCATTTTGCACGCATAAAAACTTGACAAGTGAATATTTCTGTTCCTTTCAATTCAAACGTGTTATTATGATACAAAAGGGTTATTTAAGCATAAACCACCATTTGGGAGTGAATTCCATTAGTTTTGAGCAATATCAACATTGTAAGGTAAAAATCACATTGTTGGTCAAAAAGTGCTTCTCTCGCTCTGAAAAGCATTTTGCACGCATAAAAACTTGACATGTGAATATTTCTGTTTCTTTCAATGGAAACGTGTTATTATGCTTACAAAAGGGTTATTTAAGCATAAACCACCATTTGGGAGTGAATTCCATTAGTTTTGAGCAATATCAAAATTGAAAGGTCAGAATCACATTGTTGGTCAAAAAGTGCTTCTCTCGCTCTGAAAAGCATTTTGCACACATAAAAACTTGACATGTGAATATTTCTGTTCCTTTCAATTCAAACGTGTTATTATGATACAAAAGGGTTATTTAAGCATAAACCACCATTTGGGAGTGAATTCCATTAGTTTTGAGCAATATCAACATTGTAAGGTAAAAATCACATTGTTGGTCAAAAAGTGCTTCTCTCGCTCTGAAAAGCATTTTGCACGCATAAAAACTTGACATGTGAATATTTCTGTTTCTTTCAATGGAAACGTGTTATTATGCTTACAAAAGGGTTATTTAAGCATAAACCACCATTTGGGAGTGAATTCCATTAGTTTTGAGCAATATCAAAATTGAAAGGTCAGAATCACATTGTTGGTCAAAAAGTGCTTCTCTCGCTCTGAAAAGCATTTTGCACGCATAAAAACTTGACATGTGAATATTTCTGTTTCTTTCAATGGAAACGTGTTATTATGCTTACAAAAGGGTTATTTAAGCATAAACCACCATTTGGGAGTGAATTCCATTAGTTTTGAGCAATATCAAAATTGAAAGGTCAGAATCACATTGTTGGTCAAAAAGTGCTTCTCTCGCTCTGAAAAGCATTTTGCACGCATAAAAACTTGACAAGTGAATATTTCTGTTCCTTTCAATTCAAACGTGTTATTATGATACAAAAGGGTTATTTAAGCATAAACCACCATTTGGGAGTGAATTCCATTAGTTTTGAGCAATATCAACATTGTAAGGTAAAAATCACATTGTTGGTCAAAAAGTGCTTCTCTCGCTCTGAAAAGCATTTTGCACGCATAAAAACTTGACATGTGAATATTTCTGTTTCTTTCAATGGAAACGTGTTATTATGCTTACAAAAGGGTTATTTAAGCATAAACCACCATTTGGGAGTGAATTCCATTAGTTTTGAGCAATATCAAAATTGAAAGGTCAGAATCACATTGTTGGTCAAAAAGTGCTTCTCTCGCTCTGAAAAGCATTTTGCACGCATAAAAACTTGACAAGTGAATATTTCTGTTCCTTTCAATTCAAACGTGTTATTATGATACAAAAGGGTTATTTAAGCATAAACCACCATTTGGGAGTGAATTCCATTAGTTTTGAGCAATATCAACATTGTAAGGTAAAAATCACATTGTTGGTCAAAAAGTGCTTCTCTCGCTCTGAAAAGCATTTTGCACGCATAAAAACTTGACATGTGAATATTTCTGTTTCTTTCAATGGAAACGTGTTATTATGCTTACAAAAGGGTTATTTAAGCATAAACCACCATTTGGGAGTGAATTCCATTAGTTTTGAGCAATATCAAAATTGAAAGGTCAGAATCACATTGTTGGTCAAAAAGTGCTTCTCTCGCTCTGAAAAGCATTTTGCACACATAAAAACTTGACATGTGAATATTTCTGTTCCTTTCAATTCAAACGTGTTATTATGATACAAAAGGGTTATTTAAGCATAAACCACCATTTGGGAGTGAATTCCATTAGTTTTGAGCAATATCAACATTGTAAGGTAAAAATCACATTGTTGGTCAAAAAGTGCTTCTCTCGCTCTGAAAAGCATTTTGCACGCATAAAAACTTGACATGTGAATATTTCTGTTTCTTTCAATGGAAACGTGTTATTATGCTTACAAAAGGGTTATTTAAGCATAAACCACCATTTGGGAGTGAATTCCATTAGTTTTGAGCAATATCAAAATTGAAAGGTCAGAATCACATTGTTGGTCAAAAAGTGCTTCTCTCGCTCTGAAAAGCATTTTGCACGCATAAAAACTTGACATGTGAATATTTCTGTTTCTTTCAATGGAAACGTGTTATTATGCTTACAAAAGGGTTATTTAAGCATAAACCACCATTTGGGAGTGAATTCCATTAGTTTTGAGCAATATCAAAATTGAAAGGTCAGAATCACATTGTTGGTCAAAAAGTGCTTCTCTCGCTCTGAAAAGCATTTTGCACACATAAAAACTTGACATGTGAATATTTCTGTTTCTTTCAATGGAAACGTGTTATTATGCTTACAAAAGGGTTATTTAAGCATAAACCACCATTTGGGAGTGAATTCCATTAGTTTTGAGCAATATCAAAATTGAAAGGTCAGAATCACATTGTTGGTCAAAAAGTGCTTCTCTCGCTCTGAAAAGCATTTTGCACACATAAAAACTTGACATGTGAATATTTCTGTTACTTTCAATGGAAACGTGTTATTATGCTTACAAAAGGGTTATTTAAGCATAAACCACCATTTGGGAGTGAATTCCATTAGTTTTGAGCAATATCAAAATTGAAAGGTCAGAGTCACATTGTTGGTCAAAAAGTGCTTCTCTCGCTCTGAAAAGCATTTTGCACGCATAAAAACTTGATAAGTGAATATTTCTGTTCCTTTCAATTCAAACGTGTTATTATGATACAAAAGCGTTATTTAAGCATAAACCACCATTTGGGAGTGAATTCCATTCGTTTTGAGCAATATCAACATTGTAAGGTCAGAATCACATTGTTGGTCAAAAAGTGCTTCTCTCGCTCTGAAAAGCATTTTGCACGCATAAAAACTTGACAAGTGAATATTTCTGTTCCTTTCAATTCAAACGTGTTATTATGATACAAAAGGGTTATTTAAGCATAAACCACCATTTGGGAGTGAATTCCATTAGTTTTGAGCAATATCAACATTGTAAGGTAAAAATCACATTGTTGGTCAAAAAGTGCTTCTCTCGCTCTGAAAATCATTTTGCACGCATAAAAACTTGACATGTGAATATTTCTGTTTCTTTCAATGGAAACGTGTTATTATGCTTACAAAAGGGTTATTTAAGCATAAACCACCATTTGGGAGTGAATTCCATTAGTTTTGAGCAATATCAAAATTGAAAGGTCAGAATCACATTGTTGGTCAAAAAGTGCTTCTCTCGCTCTGAAAAGCATTTTGCACGCATAAAAACTTGACAAGTGAATATTTCTGTTCCTTTCAATTCAAACGTGTTATTATGATACAAAAGGGTTATTTAAGCATAAACCACCATTTGGGAGTGAATTCCATTAGTTTTGAGCAATATCAACATTGTAAGGTAAAAATCACATTGTTGGTCAAAAAGTGCTTCTCTCGCTCTGAAAAGCATTTTGCACGCATAAAAACTTGACATGTGAATATTTCTGTTTCTTTCAATGGAAACGTGTTATTATGCTTACAAAAGGGTTATTTAAGCATAAACCACCATTTGGGAGTGAATTCCATTAGTTTTGAGCAATATCAAAATTGAAAGGTCAGAATCACATTGTTGGTCAAAAAGTGCTTCTCTCGCTCTGAAAAGCATTTTGCACACATAAAAACTTGACATGTGAATATTTCTGTTCCTTTCAATTCAAACGTGTTATTATGATACAAAAGGGTTATTTAAGCATAAACCACCATTTGGGAGTGAATTCCATTAGTTTTGAGCAATATCAACATTGTAAGGTAAAAATCACATTGTTGGTCAAAAAGTGCTTCTCTCGCTCTGAAAAGCATTTTGCACGCATAAAAACTTGACATGTGAATATTTCTGTTTCTTTCAATGGAAACGTGTTATTATGCTTACAAAAGGGTTATTTAAGCATAAACCACCATTTGGGAGTGAATTCCATTAGTTTTGAGCAATATCAAAATTGAAAGGTCAGAATCACATTGTTGGTCAAAAAGTGCTTCTCTCGCTCTGAAAAGCATTTTGCACGCATAAAAACTTGACATGTGAATATTTCTGTTTCTTTCAATGGAAACGTGTTATTATGCTTACAAAAGGGTTATTTAAGCATAAACCACCATTTGGGAGTGAATTCCATTAGTTTTGAGCAATATCAAAATTGAAAGGTCAGAATCACATTGTTGGTCAAAAAGTGCTTCTCTCGCTCTGAAAAGCATTTTGCACGCATAAAAACTTGACAAGTGAATATTTCTGTTCCTTTCAATTCAAACGTGTTATTATGATACAAAAGGGTTATTTAAGCATAAACCACCATTTGGGAGTGAATTCCATTAGTTTTGAGCAATATCAACATTGTAAGGTAAAAATCACATTGTTGGTCAAAAAGTGCTTCTCTCGCTCTGAAAAGCATTTTGCACGCATAAAAACTTGACATGTGAATATTTCTGTTTCTTTCAATGGAAACGTGTTATTATGCTTACAAAAGGGTTATTTAAGCATAAACCACCATTTGGGAGTGAATTCCATTAGTTTTGAGCAATATCAAAATTGAAAGGTCAGAATCACATTGTTGGTCAAAAAGTGCTTCTCTCGCTCTGAAAAGCATTTTGCACGCATAAAAACTTGACAAGTGAATATTTCTGTTCCTTTCAATTCAAACGTGTTATTATGATACAAAAGGGTTATTTAAGCATAAACCACCATTTGGGAGTGAATTCCATTAGTTTTGAGCAATATCAACATTGTAAGGTAAAAATCACATTGTTGGTCAAAAAGTGCTTCTCTCGCTCTGAAAAGCATTTTGCACGCATAAAAACTTGACATGTGAATATTTCTGTTTCTTTCAATGGAAACGTGTTATTATGCTTACAAAAGGGTTATTTAAGCATAAACCACCATTTGGGAGTGAATTCCATTAGTTTTGAGCAATATCAAAATTGAAAGGTCAGAATCACATTGTTGGTCAAAAAGTGCTTCTCTCGCTCTGAAAAGCATTTTGCACACATAAAAACTTGACATGTGAATATTTCTGTTCCTTTCAATTCAAACGTGTTATTATGATACAAAAGGGTTATTTAAGCATAAACCACCATTTGGGAGTGAATTCCATTAGTTTTGAGCAATATCAACATTGTAAGGTAAAAATCACATTGTTGGTCAAAAAGTGCTTCTCTCGCTCTGAAAAGCATTTTGCACGCATAAAAACTTGACATGTGAATATTTCTGTTTCTTTCAATGGAAACGTGTTATTATGCTTACAAAAGGGTTATTTAAGCATAAACCACCATTTGGGAGTGAATTCCATTAGTTTTGAGCAATATCAAAATTGAAAGGTCAGAATCACATTGTTGGTCAAAAAGTGCTTCTCTCGCTCTGAAAAGCATTTTGCACGCATAAAAACTTGACATGTGAATATTTCTGTTTCTTTCAATGGAAACGTGTTATTATGCTTACAAAAGGGTTATTTAAGCATAAACCACCATTTGGGAGTGAATTCCATTAGTTTTGAGCAATATCAAAATTGAAAGGTCAGAATCACATTGTTGGTCAAAAAGTGCTTCTCTCGCTCTGAAAAGCATTTTGCACACATAAAAACTTGACATGTGAATATTTCTGTTTCTTTCAATGGAAACGTGTTATTATGCTTACAAAAGGGTTATTTAAGCATAAACCACCATTTGGGAGTGAATTCCATTAGTTTTGAGCAATATCAAAATTGAAAGGTCAGAATCACATTGTTGGTCAAAAAGTGCTTCTCTCGCTCTGAAAAGCATTTTGCACACATAAAAACTTGACATGTGAATATTTCTGTTACTTTCAATGGAAACGTGTTATTATGCTTACAAAAGGGTTATTTAAGCATAAACCACCATTTGGGAGTGAATTCCATTAGTTTTGAGCAATATCAAAATTGAAAGGTCAGAGTCACATTGTTGGTCAAAAAGTGCTTCTCTCGCTCTGAAAAGCATTTTGCACGCATAAAAACTTGATAAGTGAATATTTCTGTTCCTTTCAATTCAAACGTGTTATTATGATACAAAAGCGTTATTTAAGCATAAACCACCATTTGGGAGTGAATTCCATTCGTTTTGAGCAATATCAACATTGTAAGGTCAGAATCACATTGTTGGTCAAAAAGTGCTTCTCTCGCTCTGAAAAGCATTTTGCACGCATAAAAACTTGACAAGTGAATATTTCTGTTCCTTTCAATTCAAACGTGTTATTATGATACAAAAGGGTTATTTAAGCATAAACCACCATTTGGGAGTGAATTCCATTAGTTTTGAGCAATATCAACATTGTAAGGTAAAAATCACATTGTTGGTCAAAAAGTGCTTCTCTCGCTCTGAAAATCATTTTGCACGCATAAAAACTTGACATGTGAATATTTCTGTTTCTTTCAATGGAAACGTGTTATTATGCTTACAAAAGGGTTATTTAAGCATAAACCACCATTTGGGAGTGAATTCCATTAGTTTTGAGCAATATCAACATTGTAAGGTAAAAATCACATTGTTGGTCAAAAAGTGCTTCTCTCGCTCTGAAAAGCATTTTGCACGCATAAAAACTTGACATGTGAATATTTCTGTTTCTTTCAATGGAAACGTGTTATTATGCTTACAAAAGGGTTATTTAAGCATAAACCACCATTTGGGAGTGAATTCCATTAGTTTTGAGCAATATCAAAATTGAAAGGTCAGAATCACATTGTTGGTCAAAAAGTGCTTCTCTCGCTCTGAAAAGCATTTTGCACGCATAAAAACTTGACATGTGAATATTTCTGTTTCTTTCAATGGAAACGTGTTATTATGCTTACAAAAGGGTTATTTAAGCATAAACCACCATTTGGGAGTGAATTCCATTAGTTTTGAGCAATATCAAAATTGAAAGGTCAGAATCACATTGTTGGTCAAAAAGTGCTTCTCTCGCTCTGAAAAGCATTTTGCACACATAAAAACTTGACATGTGAATATTTCTGTTTCTTTCAATGGAAACGTGTTATTATGCTTACAAAAGGGTTATTTAAGCATAAACCACCATTTGGGAGTGAATTCCATTAGTTTTGAGCAATATCAAAATTGAAAGGTCAGAATCACATTGTTGGTCAAAAAGTGCTTCTCTCGCTCTGAAAAGCATTTTGCACACATAAAAACTTGACATGTGAATATTTCTGTTACTTTCAATGGAAACGTGTTATTATGCTTACAAAAGGGTTATTTAAGCATAAACCACCATTTGGGAGTGAATTCCATTAGTTTTGAGCAATATCAAAATTGAAAGGTCAGAGTCACATTGTTGGTCAAAAAGTGCTTCTCTCGCTCTGAAAAGCATTTTGCACGCATAAAAACTTGATAAGTGAATATTTCTGTTCCTTTCAATTCAAACGTGTTATTATGATACAAAAGCGTTATTTAAGCATAAACCACCATTTGGGAGTGAATTCCATTCGTTTTGAGCAATATCAACATTGTAAGGTCAGAATCACATTGTTGGTCAAAAAGTGCTTCTCTCGCTCTGAAAAGCATTTTGCACGCATAAAAACTTGACAAGTGAATATTTCTGTTCCTTTCAATTCAAACGTGTTATTATGATACAAAAGGGTTATTTAAGCATAAACCACCATTTGGGAGTGAATTCCATTAGTTTTGAGCAATATCAACATTGTAAGGTAAAAATCACATTGTTGGTCAAAAAGTGCTTCTCTCGCTCTGAAAAGCATTTTGCACGCATAAAAACTTGACATGTGAATATTTCTGTTTCTTTCAATGGAAACGTGTTATTATGCTTACAAAAGGGTTATTTAAGCATAAACCACCATTTGGGAGTGAATTCCATTAGTTTTGAGCAATATCAAAATTGAAAGGTCAGAATCACATTGTTGGTCAAAAAGTGCTTCTCTCGCTCTGAAAAGCATTTTGCACACATAAAAACTTGACATGTGAATATTTCTGTTACTTTCAATGGAAACGTGTTATTATGCTTACAAAAGGGTTATTTAAGCATAAACCACCATTTGGGAGTGAATTCCATTAGTTTTGAGCAATATCAAAATTGAAAGGTCAGAGTCACATTGTTGGTCAAAAAGTGCTTCTCTCGCTCTGAAAAGCATTTTGCACGCATAAAAACTTGACATGTGAATATTTCTGTTTCTTTCAATGGAAACGTGTTATTATGCTTACAAAAGGTTTATTTAAGCATAAACCACCATTTGGGAGTGAATTCCATTAGTTTTGAGCAATATCAAAATTGAAAGGTAAAAATCACATTGTTGGTCAAAAAGTGCTTCTCTCGCTCTGAAAAGCATTTTGCACACATAAAAACTTGACATGTGAATATTTCTGTTTCTTTCAATTCAAACGTGTTATTATGCTTAGAAAAGGGTTATTTAAGCATAAACCACCATTTGGGAGTGAATTCCATTAGTTTTGAGCAATATCAAAATTGAAAGGTCAGAGTCACATTGTTGGTCAAAAAGTGCTTCTCTCGCTCTGAAAAGCATTTTGCACGCATAAAAACTTGACAAGTGAATATTTCTGTTCCTTTCAATTCAAACGTGTTATTATGATACAAAAGGGTTATTTAAGCATAAACCACCATTTGGGAGTGAATTCCATTCGTTTTGAGCAATATCAACATTGTAAGGTCAGAATCACATTGTTGGTCAAAAAGTGCTTCTCTCGCTCTGAAAAGCATTTTGCACGCATAAAAACTTGACATGTGAATATTTCTGTTTCTTTCAATGGAAACGTGTTATTATGCTTACAAAAGGGTTATTTAAGCATAAACCACCATTTGGGAGTGAATTCCATTAGTTTTGAGCAATATCAAAATTGAAAGGTCAGAGTCACATTGTTGGTCAAAAAGTGCTTCTCTCGCTCTGAAAAGCATTTTGCACGCATAAAAACTTGACAAGTGAATATTTCTGTTCCTTTCAATTCAAACGTGTTATTATGATACAAAAGGGTTATTTAAGCATAAACCACCATTTGGGAGTGAATTCCATTCGTTTTGAGCAATATCAACATTGTAAGGTCAGAATCACATTGTTGGTCAAAAAGTGCTTCTCTCGCTCTGAAAAGCATTTTGCACGCATAAAAACTTGACAAGTGAATATTTCTGTTCCTTTCAATTCAAACGTGTTATTATGATACAAAAGGGTTATTTAAGCATAAACCACCATTTGGGAGTGAATTCCATTAGTTTTGAGCAATATCAACATTGTAAGGTAAAAATCACATTGTTGGTCAAAAAGTGCTTCTCTCGCTCTGAAAAGCATTTTGCACGCATAAAAACTTGGCATGTGAATATTTCTGTTTCTTTCAATTCAAACGTGTTATTATGCTTAGAAAAGGGTTATTTAAGCATAAACCACCATTTGGGAGTGAATTCCATTAGTTTTGAGCAATATCAAAATTGAAAGGTCAGAGTCACATTGTTGGTCAAAAAGTGCTTCTCTCGCTCTGAAAAGCATTTTGCACGCATAAAAACTTGACAAGTGAATATTTCTGTTCCTTTCAATTCAAACGTGTTATTATGATACAAAAGGGTTATTTAAGCATAAACCACCATTTGGGAGTGAATTCCATTCGTTTTGAGCAATATCAACATTGTAAGGTCAGAATCACATTGTTGGTCAAAAAGTGCTTCTCTCGCTCTGAAAAGCATTTTGCACGCATAAAAACTTGACAAGTGAATATTTCTGTTCCTTTCAATTCAAACGTGTTATTATGATACAAAAGGGTTATTTAAGCATAAGCCACCATTTGGGAGTGAATTCCATTAGTTTTGAGCAATATCAACATTGTAAGGTAAAAATCACATTGTTGGTCAAAAAGTGCTTCTCTCGCTCTGAAAAGCATTTTGCACGCATAAAAACTTGACATGTGAATATTTCTGTTTCTTTCAATGGAAACGTGTTATTATGCTTACAAAAGGGTTATTTAAGCATAAACCACCATTTGGGAGTGAATTCCATTAGTTTTGAGCAATATCAAAATTGAAAGGTCAGAATCACATTGTTGGTCAAAAAGTGCTTCTCTCGCTCTGAAAAGCATTTTGCACGCATAAAAACTTGACATGTGAATATTTCTGTTTCTTTCAATGGAAACGTGTTATTATGCTTACAAAAGGGTTATTTAAGCATAAACCACCATTTGGGAGTGAATTCCATTAGTTTTGAGCAATATCAAAATTGAAAGGTCAGAATCACATTGTTGGTCAAAAAGTGCTTCTCTCGCTCTGAAAAGCATTTTGCACACATAAAAACTTGACATGTGAATATTTCTGTTTCTTTCAATGGAAACGTGTTATTATGCTTACAAAAGGGTTATTTAAGCATAAACCACCATTTGGGAGTGAATTCCATTAGTTTTGAGCAATATCAAAATTGAAAGGTCAGAATCACATTGTTGGTCAAAAAGTGCTTCTCTCGCTCTGAAAAGCATTTTGCACACATAAAAACTTGACATGTGAATATTTCTGTTACTTTCAATGGAAACGTGTTATTATGCTTACAAAAGGGTTATTTAAGCATAAACCACCATTTGGGAGTGAATTCCATTAGTTTTGAGCAATATCAAAATTGAAAGGTCAGAGTCACATTGTTGGTCAAAAAGTGCTTCTCTCGCTCTGAAAAGCATTTTGCACGCATAAAAACTTGATAAGTGAATATTTCTGTTCCTTTCAATTCAAACGTGTTATTATGATACAAAAGCGTTATTTAAGCATAAACCACCATTTGGGAGTGAATTCCATTCGTTTTGAGCAATATCAACATTGTAAGGTCAGAATCACATTGTTGGTCAAAAAGTGCTTCTCTCGCTCTGAAAAGCATTTTGCACGCATAAAAACTTGACAAGTGAATATTTCTGTTCCTTTCAATTCAAACGTGTTATTATGATACAAAAGGGTTATTTAAGCATAAACCACCATTTGGGAGTGAATTCCATTAGTTTTGAGCAATATCAACATTGTAAGGTAAAAATCACATTGTTGGTCAAAAAGTGCTTCTCTCGCTCTGAAAAGCATTTTGCACGCATAAAAACTTGACATGTGAATATTTCTGTTTCTTTCAATGGAAACGTGTTATTATGCTTACAAAAGGGTTATTTAAGCATAAACCACCATTTGGGAGTGAATTCCATTAGTTTTGAGCAATATCAAAATTGAAAGGTCAGAATCACATTGTTGGTCAAAAAGTGCTTCTCTCGCTCTGAAAAGCATTTTGCACACATAAAAACTTGACATGTGAATATTTCTGTTACTTTCAATGGAAACGTGTTATTATGCTTACAAAAGGGTTATTTAAGCATAAACCACCATTTGGGAGTGAATTCCATTAGTTTTGAGCAATATCAAAATTGAAAGGTCAGAGTCACATTGTTGGTCAAAAAGTGCTTCTCTCGCTCTGAAAAGCATTTTGCACGCATAAAAACTTGACATGTGAATATTTCTGTTTCTTTCAATGGAAACGTGTTATTATGCTTACAAAAGGTTTATTTAAGCATAAACCACCATTTGGGAGTGAATTCCATTAGTTTTGAGCAATATCAAAATTGAAAGGTAAAAATCACATTGTTGGTCAAAAAGTGCTTCTCTCGCTCTGAAAAGCATTTTGCACACATAAAAACTTGACATGTGAATATTTCTGTTTCTTTCAATTCAAACGTGTTATTATGCTTAGAAAAGGGTTATTTAAGCATAAACCACCATTTGGGAGTGAATTCCATTAGTTTTGAGCAATATCAAAATTGAAAGGTCAGAGTCACATTGTTGGTCAAAAAGTGCTTCTCTCGCTCTGAAAAGCATTTTGCACGCATAAAAACTTGACAAGTGAATATTTCTGTTCCTTTCAATTCAAACGTGTTATTATGATACAAAAGGGTTATTTAAGCATAAACCACCATTTGGGAGTGAATTCCATTCGTTTTGAGCAATATCAACATTGTAAGGTCAGAATCACATTGTTGGTCAAAAAGTGCTTCTCTCGCTCTGAAAAGCATTTTGCACGCATAAAAACTTGACATGTGAATATTTCTGTTTCTTTCAATGGAAACGTGTTATTATGCTTACAAAAGGGTTATTTAAGCATAAACCACCATTTGGGAGTGAATTCCATTAGTTTTGAGCAATATCAAAATTGAAAGGTCAGAGTCACATTGTTGGTCAAAAAGTGCTTCTCTCGCTCTGAAAAGCATTTTGCACGCATAAAAACTTGACAAGTGAATATTTCTGTTCCTTTCAATTCAAACGTGTTATTATGATACAAAAGGGTTATTTAAGCATAAACCACCATTTGGGAGTGAATTCCATTCGTTTTGAGCAATATCAACATTGTAAGGTCAGAATCACATTGTTGGTCAAAAAGTGCTTCTCTCGCTCTGAAAAGCATTTTGCACGCATAAAAACTTGACAAGTGAATATTTCTGTTCCTTTCAATTCAAACGTGTTATTATGATACAAAAGGGTTATTTAAGCATAAACCACCATTTGGGAGTGAATTCCATTAGTTTTGAGCAATATCAACATTGTAAGGTAAAAATCACATTGTTGGTCAAAAAGTGCTTCTCTCGCTCTGAAAAGCATTTTGCACGCATAAAAACTTGGCATGTGAATATTTCTGTTTCTTTCAATTCAAACGTGTTATTATGCTTAGAAAAGGGTTATTTAAGCATAAACCACCATTTGGGAGTGAATTCCATTAGTTTTGAGCAATATCAAAATTGAAAGGTCAGAGTCACATTGTTGGTCAAAAAGTGCTTCTCTCGCTCTGAAAAGCATTTTGCACGCATAAAAACTTGACAAGTGAATATTTCTGTTCCTTTCAATTCAAACGTGTTATTATGATACAAAAGGGTTATTTAAGCATAAACCACCATTTGGGAGTGAATTCCATTCGTTTTGAGCAATATCAACATTGTAAGGTCAGAATCACATTGTTGGTCAAAAAGTGCTTCTCTCGCTCTGAAAAGCATTTTGCACGCATAAAAACTTGACAAGTGAATATTTCTGTTCCTTTCAATTCAAACGTGTTATTATGATACAAAAGGGTTATTTAAGCATAAGCCACCATTTGGGAGTGAATTCCATTAGTTTTGAGCAATATCAACATTGTAAGGTAAAAATCACATTGTTGGTCAAAAAGTGCTTCTCTCGCTCTGAAAAGCATTTTGCACGCATAAAAACTTGACATGTGAATATTTCTGTTACTTTCAATGGAAACGTGTTATTATGCTTACAAAAGGGTTATTTAAGCATAAACCACCATTTGGGAGTGAATTCCATTAGTTTTGAGCAATATCAAAATTGAAAGGTCAGAATCACATTGTTGGTCAAAAAGTGCTTCTCTCGCTCTGAAAAGCATTTTGCACGCATAAAAACTTGACATGTGAATATTTCTGTTTCTTTCAATTCAAACGTGTTATTATGCTTAGAAAAGGGTTATTTAAGCATAAACCACCATTTGGGAGTGAATTCCATTAGTTTTGAGCAATATCAAAATTGAAAGGTCAGAGTCACATTGTTGGTCAAAAAGTGCTTCTCTCGCTCTGAAAAGCATTTTGCACACATAAAAACTTGACATGTGAATATTTCTGTTTCTTTCAATGGAAACGTGTTATTATGCTTACAAAAGGGTTATTTAAGCATAAACCACCATTTGGGAGTGAATTCCATTAGTTTTGAGCAATATCAAAATTGAAAGGTCAGAATCACATTGTTGGTCAAAAAGTGCTTCTCTCGCTCTGAAAAGCATTTTGCACACATAAAAACTTGACATGTGAATATTTCTGTTACTTTCAATGGAAACGTGTTATTATGCTTACAAAAGGGTTATTTAAGCATAAACCACCATTTGGGAGTGAATTCCATTAGTTTTGAGCAATATCAAAATTGAAAGGTCAGAGTCACATTGTTGGTCAAAAAGTGCTTCTCTCGCTCTGAAAAGCATTTTGCACGCATAAAAACTTGACAAGTGAATATTTCTGTTCCTTTCAATTCAAACGTGTTATTATGATACAAAAGCGTTATTTAAGCATAAACCACCATTTGGGAGTGAATTCCATTCGTTTTGAGCAATATCAACATTGTAAGGTCAGAATCACATTGTTGGTCAAAAAGTGCTTCTCTCGCTCTGAAAAGCATTTTGCACGCATAAAAACTTGACAAGTGAATATTTCTGTTCCTTTCAATTCAAACGTGTTATTATGATACAAAAGGGTTATTTAAGCATAAACCACCATTTGGGAGTGAATTCCATTAGTTTTGAGCAATATCAACATTGTAAGGTAAAAATCACATTGTTGGTCAAAAAGTGCTTCTCTCGCTCTGAAAAGCATTTTGCACGCATAAAAACTTGGCATGTGAATATTTCTGTTTCTTTCAATTCAAACGTGTTATTATGCTTAGAAAAGGGTTATTTAAGCATAAACCACCATTTGGGAGTGAATTCCATTCGTTTTGAGCAATATCAACATTGTAAGGTCAGAATCACATTGTTGGTCAAAAAGTGCTTCTCTCGCTCTGAAAAGCATTTTGCACGCATAAAAACTTGACAAGTGAATATTTCTGTTCCTTTCAATTCAAACGTGTTATTATGATACAAAAGGGTTATTTAAGCATAAACCACCATTTGGGAGTGAATTCCATTAGTTTTGAGCAATATCAACATTGTAAGGTAAAAATCACATTGTTGGTCAAAAAGTGCTTCTCTCGCTCTGAAAAGCATTTTGCACGCATAAAAACTTGACATGTGAATATTTCTGTTTCTTTCAATTCAAACGTGTTATTATGCTTACAAAAGGGTTATTTAAGCATAAACCACCATTTGGGAGTGAATTCCATTAGTTTTGAGCAATATCAAAATTGAAAGGTCAGAATCACATTGTTGGTCAAAAAGTGCTTCTCTCGCTCTGAAAAGCATTTTGCACGCATAAAAACTTGACAAGTGAATATTTCTGTTCCTTTCAATTCAAACGTGTTATTATGATACAAAAGGGTTATTTAAGCATAAACCACCATTTGGGAGTGAATTCCATTAGTTTTGAGCAATATCAACATTGTAAGGTAAAAATCACATTGTTGGTCAAAAAGTGCTTCTCTCGCTCTGAAAAGCATTTTGCACGCATAAAAACTTGACATGTGAATATTTCTGTTTCTTTCAATGGAAACGTGTTATTATGCTTACAAAAGGGTTATTTAAGCATAAACCACCATTTGGGAGTGAATTCCATTAGTTTTGAGCAATATCAAAATTGAAAGGTCAGAATCACATTGTTGGTCAAAAAGTGCTTCTCTCGCTCTGAAAAGCATTTTGCACACATAAAAACTTGACATGTGAATATTTCTGTTCCTTTCAATTCAAACGTGTTATTATGATACAAAAGGGTTATTTAAGCATAAACCACCATTTGGGAGTGAATTCCATTAGTTTTGAGCAATATCAACATTGTAAGGTAAAAATCACATTGTTGGTCAAAAAGTGCTTCTCTCGCTCTGAAAAGCATTTTGCACGCATAAAAACTTGACATGTGAATATTTCTGTTTCTTTCAATGGAAACGTGTTATTATGCTTACAAAAGGGTTATTTAAGCATAAACCACCATTTGGGAGTGAATTCCATTAGTTTTGAGCAATATCAAAATTGAAAGGTCAGAATCACATTGTTGGTCAAAAAGTGCTTCTCTCGCTCTGAAAAGCATTTTGCACGCATAAAAACTTGACATGTGAATATTTCTGTTTCTTTCAATGGAAACGTGTTATTATGCTTACAAAAGGGTTATTTAAGCATAAACCACCATTTGGGAGTGAATTTCATTAGTTTTGAGCAATATCAAAATTGAAAGGTCAGAATCACATTGTTGGTCAAAAAGTGCTTCTCTCGCTCTGAAAAGCATTTTGCACGCATAAAAACTTGACAAGTGAATATTTCTGTTCCTTTCAATTCAAACGTGTTATTATGATACAAAAGGGTTATTTAAGCATAAACCACCATTTGGGAGTGAATTCCATTAGTTTTGAGCAATATCAACATTGTAAGGTAAAAATCACATTGTTGGTCAAAAAGTGCTTCTCTCGCTCTGAAAAGCATTTTGCACGCATAAAAACTTGACATGTGAATATTTCTGTTTCTCTCAATTCAAACGTGTTATTATGCTTACAAAAGGGTTATTTAAGCATAAACCACCATTTGGGAGTGAATTCCATTAGTTTTGAGCAATATCAAAATTGAAAGGTCAGAATCACATTGTTGGTCAAAAAGTGCTTCTCTCGCTCTGAAAAGCATTTTGCACGCATAAAAACTTGACAAGTGAATATTTCTGTTCCTTTCAATTCAAACGTGTTATTATGATACAAAAGGGTTATTTAAGCATAAACCACCATTTGGGAGTGAATTCCATTAGTTTTGAGCAATATCAACATTGTAAGGTAAAAATCACATTGTTGGTCAAAAAGTGCTTCTCTCGCTCTGAAAAGCATTTTGCACGCATAAAAACTTGACATGTGAATATTTCTGTTTCTTTCAATGGAAACGTGTTATTATGCTTACAAAAGGGTTATTTAAGCATAAACCACCATTTGGGAGTGAATTCCATTAGTTTTGAGCAATATCAAAATTGAAAGGTCAGAATCACATTGTTGGTCAAAAAGTGCTTCTCTCGCTCTGAAAAGCATTTTGCACACATAAAAACTTGACATGTGAATATTTCTGTTCCTTTCAATTCAAACGTGTTATTATGATACAAAAGGGTTATTTAAGCATAAACCACCATTTGGGAGTGAATTCCATTAGTTTTGAGCAATATCAACATTGTAAGGTAAAAATCACATTGTTGGTCAAAAAGTGCTTCTCTCGCTCTGAAAAGCATTTTGCACGCATAAAAACTTGACATGTGAATATTTCTGTTTCTTTCAATGGAAACGTGTTATTATGCTTACAAAAGGGTTATTTAAGCATAAACCACCATTTGGGAGTGAATTCCATTAGTTTTGAGCAATATCAAAATTGAAAGGTCAGAATCACATTGTTGGTCAAAAAGTGCTTCTCTCGCTCTGAAAAGCATTTTGCACGCATAAAAACTTGACATGTGAATATTTCTGTTTCTTTCAATGGAAACGTGTTATTATGCTTACAAAAGGGTTATTTAAGCATAAACCACCATTTGGGAGTGAATTCCATTAGTTTTGAGCAATATCAAAATTGAAAGGTCAGAATCACATTGTTGGTCAAAAAGTGCTTCTCTCGCTCTGAAAAGCATTTTGCACACATAAAAACTTGACATGTGAATATTTCTGTTTCTTTCAATGGAAACGTGTTATTATGCTTACAAAAGGGTTATTTAAGCATAAACCACCATTTGGGAGTGAATTCCATTAGTTTTGAGCAATATCAAAATTGAAAGGTCAGAATCACATTGTTGGTCAAAAAGTGCTTCTCTCGCTCTGAAAAGCATTTTGCACACATAAAAACTTGACATGTGAATATTTCTGTTACTTTCAATGGAAACGTGTTATTATGCTTACAAAAGGGTTATTTAAGCATAAACCACCATTTGGGAGTGAATTCCATTAGTTTTGAGCAATATCAAAATTGAAAGGTCAGAGTCACATTGTTGGTCAAAAAGTGCTTCTCTCGCTCTGAAAAGCATTTTGCACGCATAAAAACTTGATAAGTGAATATTTCTGTTCCTTTCAATTCAAACGTGTTATTATGATACAAAAGCGTTATTTAAGCATAAACCACAATTTGGGAGTGAATTCCATTCGTTTTGAGCAATATCAACATTGTAAGGTCAGAATCACATTGTTGGTCAAAAAGTGCTTCTCTCGCTCTGAAAAGCATTTTGCACGCATAAAAACTTGACAAGTGAATATTTCTGTTCCTTTCAATTCAAACGTGTTATTATGATACAAAAGGGTTATTTAAGCATAAACCACCATTTGGGAGTGAATTCCATTAGTTTTGAGCAATATCAACATTGTAAGGTAAAAATCACATTGTTGGTCAAAAAGTGCTTCTCTCGCTCTGAAAAGCATTTTGCACGCATAAAAACTTGACATGTGAATATTTCTGTTTCTTTCAATGGAAACGTGTTATTATGCTTACAAAAGGGTTATTTAAGCATAAACCACCATTTGGGAGTGAATTCCATTAGTTTTGAGCAATATCAAAATTGAAAGGTCAGAATCACATTGTTGGTCAAAAAGTGCTTCTCTCGCTCTGAAAAGCATTTTGCACACAAAAAAACTTGACATGTGAATATTTCTGTTACTTTCAATGGAAACGTGTTATTATGCTTACAAAAGGGTTATTTAAGCATAAACCACCATTTGGGAGTGAATTCCATTAGTTTTGAGCAATATCAAAATTGAAAGGTCAGAGTCACATTGTTGGTCAAAAAGTGCTTCTCTCGCTCTGAAAAGCATTTTGCACGCATAAAAACTTGACATGTGAATATTTCTGTTTCTTTCAATGGAAACGTGTTATTATGCTTACAAAAGGTTTATTTAAGCATAAACCACCATTTGGGAGTGAATTCCATTAGTTTTGAGCAATATCAAAATTGAAAGGTAAAAATCACATTGTTGGTCAAAAAGTGCTTCTCTCGCTCTGAAAAGCATTTTGCACACATAAAAACTTGACATGTGAATATTTCTGTTTCTTTCAATTCAAACGTGTTATTATGCTTAGAAAAGGGTTATTTAAGCATAAACCACCATTTGGGAGTGAATTCCATTAGTTTTGAGCAATATCAAAATTGAAAGGTCAGAGTCACATTGTTGGTCAAAAAGTGCTTCTCTCGCTCTGAAAAGCATTTTGCACGCATAAAAACTTGACAAGTGAATATTTCTGTTCCTTTCAATTCAAACGTGTTATTATGATACAAAAGGGTTATTTAAGCATAAACCACCATTTGGGAGTGAATTCCATTCGTTTTGAGCAATATCAACATTGTAAGGTCAGAATCACATTGTTGGTCAAAAAGTGCTTCTCTCGCTCTGAAAAGCATTTTGCACGCATAAAAACTTGACAAGTGAATATTTCTGTTCCTTTCAATTCAAACGTGTTATTATGATACAAAAGGGTTATTTAAGCATAAACCACCATTTGGGAGTGAATTCCATTCGTTTTGAGCAATATCAACATTGTAAGGTAAAAATCACATTGTTGGTCAAAAAGTGCTTCTCTCGCTCTGAAAAGCATTTTGCACGCATAAAAACTTGACGTGTGAATATTTCTGTTTCTTTCAATGGAAACGTGTTATTATGCTTACAAAAGGGTTATTTAAGCATAAACCACCATTTGGGAGTGAATTCCATTAGTTTTGAGCAATATCAAAATTGAAATGTCAGAGTCACATTGTTGGTCAAAAAGTGCTTCTCTCGCTCTGAAAAGCATTTTGCACGCATAAAAACTTGACATGTGAATATTTCTGTTTCTTTCAATGGAAACGTGTTATTATGCTTACAAAAGGGTTATTTAAGCATAAACCACCATTTGGGAGTGAATTCCATTAGTTTTGAGCAATATCAAAATTGAAAGGTCAGAGTCACATTGTTGGTCAAAAAGTGCTTCTCTCGCTCTGAAAAGCATTTTGCACGCATAAAAACTTGACAAGTGAATATTTCTGTTCCTTTCAATTCAAACGTGTTATTATGATACAAAAGGGTTATTTAAGCATAAACCACCATTTGGGAGTGAATTCCATTCGTTTTGAGCAATATCAACATTGTAATGTCAGAATCACATTGTTGGTCAAAAAGTGCTTCTCTCGCTCTGAAAAGCATTTTGCACGCATAAAAACTTGACAAGTGAATATTTCTGTTCCTTTCAATTCAAACGTGTTATTATGATACAAAAGGGTTATTTAAGCATAAACCACCATTTGGGAGTGAATTCCATTAGTTTTGAGCAATATCAACATTGTAAGGTAAAAATCACATTGTTGGTCAAAAAGTGCTTCTCTCGCTCTGAAAAGCATTTTGCACGCATAAAAACTTGGCATGTGAATATTTCTGTTTCTTTCAATTCAAACGTGTTATTATGCTTAGAAAAGGGTTATTTAAGCATAAACCACCATTTGGGAGTGAATTCCATTAGTTTTGAGCAATATCAAAATTGAAAGGTCAGAGTCACATTGTTGGTCAAAAAGTGCTTCTCTCGCTCTGAAAAGCATTTTGCACGCATAAAAACTTGACATGTGAATATTTCTGTTCCTTTCAATTCAAACGTGTTATTATGATACAAAAGGGTTATTTAAGCATAAACCACCATTTGGGAGTGAATTCCATTCGTTTTGAGCAATATCAACATTGTAAGGTCAGAATCACATTGTTGGTCAAAAAGTGCTTCTCTCGCTCTGAAAAGCATTTTGCACGCATAAAAACTTGACAAGTGAATATTTCTGTTCCTTTCAATTCAAACGTGTTATTATGATACAAAAGGGTTATTTAAGCATAAGCCACCATTTGGGAGTGAATTCCATTAGTTTTGAGCAATATCAACATTGTAAGGTAAAAATCACATTGTTGGTCAAAAAGTGCTTCTCTCGCTCTGAAAAGCATTTTGCACGCATAAAAACTTGACATGTGAATATTTCTGTTACTTTCAATGGAAACGTGTTATTATGCTTACAAAAGGGTTATTTAAGCATAAACCACCATTTGGGAGTGAATTCCATTAGTTTTGAGCAATATCAAAATTGAAAGGTCAGAATCACATTGTTGGTCAAAAAGTGCTTCTCTCGCTCTGAAAAGCATTTTGCACGCATAAAAACTTGACATGTGAATATTTCTGTTTCTTTCAATTCAAACGTGTTATTATGCTTAGAAAAGGGTTATTTAAGCATAAACCACCATTTGGGAGTGAATTCCATTAGTTTTGAGCAATATCAAAATTGAAAGGTCAGAGTCACATTGTTGGTCAAAAAGTGCTTCTCTCGCTCTGAAAAGCATTTTGCACACATAAAAACTTGACATGTGAATATTTCTGTTTCTTTCAATGGAAACGTGTTATTATGCTTACAAAAGGGTTATTTAAGCATAAACCACCATTTGGGAGTGAATTCCATTAGTTTTGAGCAATATCAAAATTGAAAGGTCAGAATCACATTGTTGGTCAAAAAGTGCTTCTCTCGCTCTGAAAAGCATTTTGCACACATAAAAACTTGACATGTGAATATTTCTGTTACTTTCAATGGAAACGTGTTATTATGCTTACAAAAGGGTTATTTAAGCATAAACCACCATTTGGGAGTGAATTCCATTAGTTTTGAGCAATATCAAAATTGAAAGGTCAGAGTCACATTGTTGGTCAAAAAGTGCTTCTCTCGCTCTGAAAAGCATTTTGCACGCATAAAAACTTGACAAGTGAATATTTCTGTTCCTTTCAATTCAAACGTGTTATTATGATACAAAAGCGTTATTTAAGCATAAACCACCATTTGGGAGTGAATTCCATTCGTTTTGAGCAATATCAACATTGTAAGGTCAGAATCACATTGTTGGTCAAAAAGTGCTTCTCTCGCTCTGAAAAGCATTTTGCACGCATAAAAACTTGACAAGTGAATATTTCTGTTCCTTTCAATTCAAACGTGTTATTATGATACAAAAGGGTTATTTAAGCATAAACCACCATTTGGGAGTGAATTCCATTAGTTTTGAGCAATATCAACATTGTAAGGTAAAAATCACATTGTTGGTCAAAAAGTGCTTCTCTCGCTCTGAAAAGCATTTTGCACGCATAAAAACTTGGCATGTGAATATTTCTGTTTCTTTCAATTCAAACGTGTTATTATGCTTAGAAAAGGGTTATTTAAGCATAAACCACCATTTGGGAGTGAATTCCATTCGTTTTGAGCAATATCAACATTGTAAGGTCAGAATCACATTGTTGGTCAAAAAGTGCTTCTCTCGCTCTGAAAA
Organism: Pollachius pollachius; assembly: GCF_949987615.1. Lineage (NCBI taxonomy): Eukaryota > Metazoa > Chordata > Actinopteri > Gadiformes > Gadidae > Pollachius > Pollachius pollachius. The sequence goes on from NW_027641181.1 coordinate 120,130, forward strand.
GCATTTTGCACGCATAAAAACTTGACAAGTGAATATTTCTGTTCCTTTCAATTCAAACGTGTTATTATGATACAAAAGGGTTATTTAAGCATAAACCACCATTTGGGAGTGAATTCCATTCGTTTTGAGCAATATCAACATTGTAAGGTCAGAATCACATTGTTGGTCAAAAAGTGCTTCTCTCGCTCTGAAAAGCATTTTGCACGCATAAAAACTTGACAAGTGAATATTTCTGTTCCTTTCAATTCAAACGTGTTATTATGATACAAAAGGGTTATTTAAGCATAAACCACCATTTGGGAGTGAATTCCATTCGTTTTGAGCAATATCAACATTGTAAGGTAAAAATCACATTGTTGGTCAAAAAGTGCTTCTCTCGCTCTGAAAAGCATTTTGCACGCATAAAAACTTGACGTGTGAATATTTCTGTTTCTTTCAATGGAAACGTGTTATTATGCTTACAAAAGGGTTATTTAAGCATAAACCACCATTTGGGAGTGAATTCCATTAGTTTTGAGCAATATCAAAATTGAAATGTCAGAGTCACATTGTTGGTCAAAAAGTGCTTCTCTCGCTCTGAAAAGCATTTTGCACGCATAAAAACTTGACATGTGAATATTTCTGTTTCTTTCAATGGAAACGTGTTATTATGCTTACAAAAGGGTTATTTAAGCATAAACCACCATTTGGGAGTGAATTCCATTAGTTTTGAGCAATATCAAAATTGAAAGGTAAAAATCACATTGTTGGTCAAAAAGTGCTTCTCTCGCTCTGAAAAGCATTTTGTACACATAAAAACTTGACATGTGAATATTTCTGTTTCTTTCAATTCAAACGTGTTATTATGCTTACAAAAGGGTTATTTAAGCATAAACCACCATTTGGGAGTGAATTCCATTAGTTTTGAGCAATATCAAAATTGAAAGGTCAGAGTCACATTGTTGGTCAAAAAGTGCTTCTCTCGCTCTGAAAAGCATTTTGCACGCATAAAAACTTGACAAGTGAATATTTCTGTTCCTTTCAATTCAAACGTGTTATTATGATACAAAAGGGTTATTTAAGCATAAACCACCATTTGGGAGTGAATTTCATTCGTTTTGAGCAATATCAACATTGTAAGGTCAGAATCACATTGTTGGTCAAAAAGTGCTTCTCTCGCTCTGAAAAGCATTTTGCACGCATAAAAACTTGACAAGTGAATATTTCTGTTCCTTTCAATTCAAACGTGTTATTATGATACAAAAGGGTTATTTAAGCATAAACCACTATTTGGGAGTGAATTCCATTAGTTTTGAGCAATATCAACATTGTAAGGTAAAAATCACATTGTTGGTCAAAAAGTGCTTCTCTCGCTCTGAAAAGCATTTTGCACGCATAAAAACTTGACATGTGAATATTTCTGTTTCTTTCAATTCAAACGTGTTATTATGCTTAGAAAAGGGTTATTTAAGCATAAACCACCATTTGGGAGTGAATTCCATTAGTTTTGAGCAATATCAAAATTGAAAGGTCAGAGTCACATTGTTGGTCAAAAAGTGCTTCTCTCGCTCTGAAAAGCATTTTGCACGCATAAAAACTTGACAAGTGAATATTTCTGTTCCTTTCAATTCAAACGTGTTATTATGATACAAAAGGGTTATTTAAGCATAAACCACCATTTGGGAGTGAATTCCATTCGTTTTGAGCAATATCAACATTGTAAGGTCAGAATCACATTGTTGGTCAAAAAGTGCTTCTCTCGCTCTGAAAAGCATTTTGCACGCATAAAAACTTGACAAGTGAATATTTCTGTTCCTTTCAATTCAAACGTGTTATTATGATACAAAAGGGTTATTTAAGCATAAACCAACATTTGGGAGTGAATTCCATTAGTTTTGAGCAATATCAACATTGTAAGGTAAAAATCACATTGTTGGTCAAAAAGTGCTTCTCTCGCTCTGAAAAGCATTTTGCACGCATAAAAACTTGACATGTGAATATTTCTGTTTCTTTCAATGGAAACGTGTTATTATGCTTACAAAAGGGTTATTTAAGCATAAACCACCATTTGGGAGTGAATTCCATTAGTTTTGAGCAATATCAAAATTGAAAGGTCAGAATCACATTGTTGGTCAAAAAGTGCTTCTCTCGCTCTGAAAAGCATTTTGCACACATAAAAACTTGACATGTGAATATTTCTGTTACTTTCAATGGAAACGTGTTATTATGCTTACAAAAGGGTTATTTAAGCATAAACCACCATTTGGGAGTGAATTCCATTAGTATTGAGCAATATCAACATTGTAAGGTAAAAATCACATTGTTGGTCAAAAAGTGCTTCTCTCGCTCTGAAAAGCATTTTGCACGCATAAAAACTTGACATGTGAATATTTCTGTTTCTTTCAATTCAAACGTGTTATTATGCTTAGAAAAGGGTTATTTAAGCATAAACCACCATTTGGGAGTGAATTCCATTAGTTTTGAGCAATATCAAAATTGAAAGGTCAGAGTCACATTGTTGGTCAAAAAGTGCTTCTCTCGCTCTGAAAAGCATTTTGCACGCATAAAAACTTGACAAGTGAATATTTCTGTTCCTTTCAATTCAAACGTGTTATTATGATACAAAAGGGTTATTTAAGCATAAACCACCATTTGGGAGTGAATTCCATTCGTTTTGAGCAATATCAACATTGTAAGGTCAGAATCACATTGTTGGTCAAAAAGTGCTTCTCTCGCTCTGAAAAGCATTTTGCACGCATAAAAACTTGACAAGTGAATATTTCTGTTCCTTTCAATTCAAACGTGTTATTATGCTACAAAAGGGTTATTTAAGCATAAACCACCATTTGGGAGTGAATTCCATTAGTTTTGAGCAATATCAACATTGTAAGGTAAAAATCACATTGTTGGTCAAAAAGTGCTTCTCTCGCTCTGAAAAGCATTTTGCACGCATAAAAACTTGACATGTGAATATTTCTGTTTCTTTCAATGGAAACGTGTTATTATGCTTACAAAAGGGTTATTTAAGCATAAACCACCATTTGGGAGTGAATTCCATTAGTTTTGAGCAATATCAAAATTGAAAGGTCAGAATCACATTGTTGGTCAAAAAGTGCTTCTCTCGCTCTGAAAAGCATTTTGCACGCATAAAAACTTGACAAGTGAATATTTCTGTTCCTTTCAATTCAAACGTGTTATTATGATACAAAAGGGTTATTTAAGCATAAACCACCATTTGGGAGTGAATTCCATTAGTTTTGAGCAATATCAACATTGTAAGGTAAAAATCACATTGTTGGTCAAAAAGTGCTTCTCTCGCTCTGAAAAGCATTTTGCACGCATAAAAACTTGACATGTGAATATTTCTGTTTCTTTCAATTCAAACGTGTTATTATGCTTACAAAAGGGTTATTTAAGCATAAACCACCATTTGGGAGTGAATTCCATTAGTTTTGAGCAATATCAAAATTGAAAGGTCAGAATCACATTGTTGGTCAAAAAGTGCTTCTCTCGCTCTGAAAAGCATTTTGCACGCATAAAAACTTGACAAGTGAATATTTCTGTTCCTTTCAATTCAAACGTGTTATTATGATACAAAAGGGTTATTTAAGCATAAACCACCATTTGGGAGTGAATTCCATTAGTTTTGAGCAATATCAACATTGTAAGGTAAAAATCACATTGTTGGTCAAAAAGTGCTTCTCTCGCTCTGAAAAGCATTTTGCACGCATAAAAACTTGACATGTGAATATTTCTGTTTCTTTCAATGGAAACGTGTTATTATGCTTACAAAAGGGTTATTTAAGCATAAACCACCATTTGGGAGTGAATTCCATTAGTTTTGAGCAATATCAAAATTGAAAGGTCAGAATCACATTGTTGGTCAAAAAGTGCTTCTCTCGCTCTGAAAAGCATTTTGCACACATAAAAACTTGACATGTGAATATTTCTGTTCCTTTCAATTCAAACGTGTTATTATGATACAAAAGGGTTATTTAAGCATAAACCACCATTTGGGAGTGAATTCCATTAGTTTTGAGCAATATCAACATTGTAAGGTAAAAATCACATTGTTGGTCAAAAAGTGCTTCTCTCGCTCTGAAAAGCATTTTGCACGCATAAAAACTTGACATGTGAATATTTCTGTTTCTTTCAATGGAAACGTGTTATTATGCTTACAAAAGGGTTATTTAAGCATAAACCACCATTTGGGAGTGAATTCCATTAGTTTTGAGCAATATCAAAATTGAAAGGTCAGAATCACATTGTTGGTCAAAAAGTGCTTCTCTCGCTCTGAAAAGCATTTTGCACGCATAAAAACTTGACATGTGAATATTTCTGTTTCTTTCAATGGAAACGTGTTATTATGCTTACAAAAGGGTTATTTAAGCATAAACCACCATTTGGGAGTGAATTCCATTAGTTTTGAGCAATATCAAAATTGAAAGGTCAGAATCACATTGTTGGTCAAAAAGTGCTTCTCTCGCTCTGAAAAGCATTTTGCACACATAAAAACTTGACATGTGAATATTTCTGTTTCTTTCAATGGAAACGTGTTATTATGCTTACAAAAGGGTTATTTAAGCATAAACCACCATTTGGGAGTGAATTCCATTAGTTTTGAGCAATATCAAAATTGAAAGGTCAGAATCACATTGTTGGTCAAAAAGTGCTTCTCTCGCTCTGAAAAGCATTTTGCACACATAAAAACTTGACATGTGAATATTTCTGTTACTTTCAATGGAAACGTGTTATTATGCTTACAAAAGGGTTATTTAAGCATAAACCACCATTTGGGAGTGAATTCCATTAGTTTTGAGCAATATCAAAATTGAAAGGTCAGAGTCACATTGTTGGTCAAAAAGTGCTTCTCTCGCTCTGAAAAGCATTTTGCACGCATAAAAACTTGACAAGTGAATATTTCTGTTCCTTTCAATTCAAACGTGTTATTATGATACAAAAGCGTTATTTAAGCATAAACCACCATTTGGGAGTGAATTCCATTCGTTTTGAGCAATATCAACATTGTAAGGTCAGAATCACATTGTTGGTCAAAAAGTGCTTCTCTCGCTCTGAAAAGCATTTTGCACGCATAAAAACTTGACAAGTGAATATTTCTGTTCCTTTCAATTCAAACGTGTTATTATGATACAAAAGGGTTATTTAAGCATAAACCACCATTTGGGAGTGAATTCCATTAGTTTTGAGCAATATCAACATTGTAAGGTAAAAATCACATTGTTGGTCAAAAAGTGCTTCTCTCGCTCTGAAAAGCATTTTGCACGCATAAAAACTTGACATGTGAATATTTCTGTTTCTTTCAATGGAAACGTGTTATTATGCTTACAAAAGGGTTATTTAAGCATAAACCACCATTTGGGAGTGAATTCCATTAGTTTTGAGCAATATCAAAATTGAAAGGTCAGAATCACATTGTTGGTCAAAAAGTGCTTCTCTCGCTCTGAAAAGCATTTTGCACACATAAAAACTTGACATGTGAATATTTCTGTTTCTTTCAATTCAAACGTGTTATTATGCTTAGAAAAGGGTTATTTAAGCATAAACCACCATTTGGGAGTGAATTCCATTAGTTTTGAGCAATATCAAAATTGAAAGGTCAGAGTCACATTGTTGGTCAAAAAGTGCTTCTCTCGCTCTGAAAAGCATTTTGCACGCATAAAAACTTGACAAGTGAATATTTCTGTTCCTTTCAATTCAAACGTGTTATTATGATACAAAAGGGTTATTTAAGCATAAACCACCATTTGGGAGTGAATTCCATTCGTTTTGAGCAATATCAACATTGTAAGGTCAGAATCACATTGTTGGTCAAAAAGTGCTTCTCTCGCTCTGAAAAGCATTTTGCACGCATAAAAACTTGACAAGTGAATATTTCTGTTCCTTTCAATTCAAACGTGTTATTATGATACAAAAGGGTTATTTAAGCATAAACCACCATTTGGGAGTGAATTCCATTCGTTTTGAGCAATATCAACATTGTAAGGTAAAAATCACATTGTTGGTCAAAAAGTGCTTCTCTCGCTCTGAAAAGCATTTTGCACGCATAAAAACTTGACATGTGAATATTTCTGTTTCTTTCAATGGAAACGTGTTATTATGCTTACAAAAGGGTTATTTAAGCATAAACCACCATTTGGGAGTGAATTCCATTAGTTTTGAGCAATATCAAAATTGAAATGTCAGAGTCACATTGTTGGTCAAAAAGTGCTTCTCTCGCTCTGAAAAGCATTTTGCACGCATAAAAACTTGACATGTGAATATTTCTGTTTCTTTCAATGGAAACGTGTTATTATGCTTACAAAAGGGTTATTTAAGCATAAACCACCATTTGGGAGTGAATTCCATTAGTTTTGAGCAATATCAAAATTGAAAGGTAAAAATCACATTGTTGGTCAAAAAGTGCTTCTCTCGCTCTGAAAAGCATTTTGTACACATAAAAACTTGACATGTGAATATTTCTGTTTCTTTCAATTCAAACGTGTTATTATGCTTACAAAAGGGTTATTTAAGCATAAACCACCATTTGGGAGTGAATTCCATTAGTTTTGAGCAATATCAAAATTGAAAGGTCAGAGTCACATTGTTGGTCAAAAAGTGCTTCTCTCGCTCTGAAAAGCATTTTGCACGCATAAAAACTTGACAAGTGAATATTTCTGTTCCTTTCAATTCAAACGTGTTATTATGATACAAAAGGGTTATTTAAGCATAAACCACCATTTGGGAGTGAATTCCATTCGTTTTGAGCAATATCAACATTGTAAGGTCAGAATCACATTGTTGGTCAAAAAGTGCTTCTCTCGCTCTGAAAAGCATTTTGCACGCATAAAAACTTGACAAGTGAATATTTCTGTTCCTTTCAATTCAAACGTGTTATTATGATACAAAAGGGTTATTTAAGCATAAACCACTATTTGGGAGTGAATTCCATTAGTTTTGAGCAATATCAACATTGTAAGGTAAAAATCACATTGTTGGTCAAAAAGTGCTTCTCTCGCTCTGAAAAGCATTTTGCACGCATAAAAACTTGACATGTGAATATTTCTGTTTCTTTCAATTCAAACGTGTTATTATGCTTAGAAAAGGGTTATTTAAGCATAAACCACCATTTGGGAGTGAATTCCATTAGTTTTGAGCAATATCAAAATTGAAAGGTCAGAGTCACATTGTTGGTCAAAAAGTGCTTCTCTCGCTCTGAAAAGCATTTTGCACGCATAAAAACTTGACAAGTGAATATTTCTGTTCCTTTCAATTCAAACGTGTTATTATGATACAAAAGGGTTATTTAAGCATAAACCACCATTTGGGAGTGAATTCCATTCGTTTTGAGCAATATCAACATTGTAAGGTCAGAATCACATTGTTGGTCAAAAAGTGCTTCTCTCGCTCTGAAAAGCATTTTGCACGCATAAAAACTTGACAAGTGAATATTTCTGTTCCTTTCAATTCAAACGTGTTATTATGATACAAAAGGGTTATTTAAGCATAAACCAACATTTGGGAGTGAATTCCATTAGTTTTGAGCAATATCAACATTGTAAGGTAAAAATCACATTGTTGGTCAAAAAGTGCTTCTCTCGCTCTGAAAAGCATTTTGCACGCATAAAAACTTGACATGTGAATATTTCTGTTTCTTTCAATGGAAACGTGTTATTATGCTTACAAAAGGGTTATTTAAGCATAAACCACCATTTGGGAGTGAATTCCATTAGTTTTGAGCAATATCAAAATTGAAAGGTCAGAATCACATTGTTGGTCAAAAAGTGCTTCTCTCGCTCTGAAAAGCATTTTGCACACATAAAAACTTGACATGTGAATATTTCTGTTACTTTCAATGGAAACGTGTTATTATGCTTACAAAAGGGTTATTTAAGCATAAACCACCATTTGGGAGTGAATTCCATTAGTTTTGAGCAATAGCAACATTGTAAGGTAAAAATCACATTGTTGGTCAAAAAGTGCTTCTCTCGCTCTGAAAAGCATTTTGCACGCATAAAAACTTGACATGTGAATATTTCTGTTTCTTTCAATTCAAACGTGTTATTATGCTTAGAAAAGGGTTATTTAAGCATAAACCACCATTTGGGAGTGAATTCCATTAGTTTTGAGCAATATCAAAATTGAAAGGTCAGAGTCACATTGTTGGTCAAAAAGTGCTTCTCTCGCTCTGAAAAGCATTTTGCACGCATAAAAACTTGACAAGTGAATATTTCTGTTCCTTTCAATTCAAACGTGTTATTATGATACAAAAGGGTTATTTAAGCATAAACCACCATTTGGGAGTGAATTCCATTCGTTTTGAGCAATATCAACATTGTAAGGTCAGAATCACATTGTTGGTCAAAAAGTGCTTCTCTCGCTCTGAAAAGCATTTTGCACGCATAAAAACTTGACAAGTGAATATTTCTGTTCCTTTCAATTCAAACGTGTTATTATGCTACAAAAGGGTTATTTAAGCATAAACCACCATTTGGGAGTGAATTCCATTAGTTTTGAGCAATATCAACATTGTAAGGTAAAAATCACATTGTTGGTCAAAAAGTGCTTCTCTCGCTCTGAAAAGCATTTTGCACGCATAAAAACTTGACATGTGAATATTTCTGTTACTTTCAATGGAAACGTGTTATTATGCTTACAAAAGGGTTATTTAAGCATAAACCACCATTTGGGAGTGAATTCCATTAGTTTTGAGCAATATCAAAATTGAAAGGTCAGAGTCACATTGTTGGTCAAAAAGTGCTTCTCTCGCTCTGAAAAGCATTTTGCACGCATAAAAACTTGACAAGTGAATATTTCTGTTCCTTTCAATTCAAACGTGTTATTATGATACAAAAGCGTTATTTAAGCATAAACCACCATTTGGGAGTGAATTCCATTCGTTTTGAGCAATATCAACATTGTAAGGTCAGAATCACATTGTTGGTCAAAAAGTGCTTCTCTCGCTCTGAAAAGCATTTTGCACGCATAAAAACTTGACAAGTGAATATTTCTGTTCCTTTCAATTCAAACGTGTTATTATGATACAAAAGGGTTATTTAAGCATAAACCACCATTTGGGAGTGAATTCCATTAGTTTTGAGCAATATCAACATTGTAAGGTAAAAATCACATTGTTGGTCAAAAAGTGCTTCTCTCGCTCTGAAAAGCATTTTGCACGCATAAAAACTTGGCATGTGAATATTTCTGTTTCTTTCAATTCAAACGTGTTATTATGCTTAGAAAAGGGTTATTTAAGCATAAACCACCATTTGGGAGTGAATTCCATTAGTTTTGAGCAATATCAAAATTGAAAGGTCAGAGTCACATTGTTGGTCAAAAAGTGCTTCTCTCGCTCTGAAAAGCATTTTGCACGCATAAAAACTTGACAAGTGAATATTTCTGTTCCTTTCAATTCAAACGTGTTATTATGATACAAAAGGGTTATTTAAGCATAAACCACCATTTGGGAGTGAATTCCATTAGTTTTGAGCAATATCAACATTGTAAGGTAAAAATCACATTGTTGGTCAAAAAGTGCTTCTCTCGCTCTGAAAAGCATTTTGCACGCATAAAAACTTGACATGTGAATATTTCTGTTTCTTTCAATTCAAACGTGTTATTATGCTTAGAAAAGGGTTATTTAAGCATAAACCACCATTTGGGAGTGAATTCCATTAGTTTTGAGCAATATCAAAATTGAAAGGTCAGAGTCACATTGTTGGTCAAAAAGTGCTTCTCTCGCTCTGAAAAGCATTTTGCACGCATAAAAACTTGACAAGTGAATATTTCTGTTCCTTTCAATTCAAACGTGTTATTATGATACAAAAGGGTTATTTAAGCATAAACCACCATTTGGGAGTGAATTCCATTCGTTTTGAGCAATATCAACATTGTAAGGTCAGAATCACATTGTTGGTCAAAAAGTGCTTCTCTCGCTCTGAAAAGCATTTTGCACGCATAAAAACTTGACAAGTGAATATTTCTGTTCCTTTCAATTCAAACGTGTTATTATGATACAAAAGGGTTATTTAAGCATAAACCAACATTTGGGAGTGAATTCCATTAGTTTTGAGCAATATCAACATTGTAAGGTAAAAATCACATTGTTGGTCAAAAAGTGCTTCTCTCGCTCTGAAAAGCATTTTGCACGCATAAAAACTTGACATGTGAATATTTCTGTTTCTTTCAATGGAAACGTGTTATTATGCTTACAAAAGGGTTATTTAAGCATAAACCACCATTTGGGAGTGAATTCCATTAGTTTTGAGCAATATCAAAATTCAAAGGTCAGAATCACATTGTTGGTCAAAAAGTGCTTCTCTCGCTCTGAAAAGCATTTTGCACACATAAAAACTTGACATGTGAATATTTCTGTTACTTTCAATGGAAACGTGTTATTATGCTTACAAAAGGGTTATTTAAGCATAAACCACCATTTGGGAGTGAATTCCATTAGTTTTGAGCAATATCAAAATTGAAAGGTCAGAGTCACATTGTTGGTCAAAAAGTGCTTCTCTCGCTCTGAAAAGCATTTTGCACGCATAAAAACTTGACATGTGAATATTTCTGTTTCTTTCAATGGAAACGTGTTATTATGCTTACAAAAGGTTTATTTAAGCATAAACCACCATTTGGGAGTGAATTCCATTAGTTTTGAGCAATATCAAAATTGAAAGGTAAAAATCACATTGTTGGTCAAAAAGTGCTTCTCTCGCTCTGAAAAGCATTTTGCACACATAAAAACTTGACATGTGAATATTTCTGTTTCTTTCAATTCAAACGTGTTATTATGCTTAGAAAAGGGTTATTTAAGCATAAACCACCATTTGGGAGTGAATTCCATTAGTTTTGAGCAATATCAAAATTGAAAGGTCAGAGTCACATTGTTGGTCAAAAAGTGCTTCTCTCGCTCTGAAAAGCATTTTGCACGAATAAAAACTTGACAAGTGAATATTTCTGTTCCTTTCAATTCAAACGTGTTATTATGATACAAAAGGGTTATTTAAGCATAAACCACCATTTGGGAGTGAATTCCATTCGTTTTGAGCAATATCAACATTGTAAGGTCAGAATCACATTGTTGGTCAAAAAGTGCTTCTCTCGCTCTGAAAAGCATTTTGCACGCATAAAAACTTGACAAGTGAATATTTCTGTTCCTTTCAATTCAAACGTGTTATTATGATACAAAAGGGTTATTTAAGCATAAACCACCATTTGGGAGTGAATTCCATTAGTTTTGAGCAATATCAACATTGTAAGGTAAAAATCACATTGTTGGTCAAAAAGTGCTTCTCTCGCTCTGAAAAGCATTTTGCACGCATAAAAACTTGACATGTGAATATTTCTGTTTCTTTCAATGGAAACGTGTTATTATGCTTACAAAAGGGTTATTTAAGCATAAACCACCATTTGGGAGTGAATTCCATTAGTTTTGAGCAATATCAAAATTGAAATGTCAGAGTCACATTGTTGGTCAAAAAGTGCTTCTCTCGCTCTGAAAAGCATTTTGCACGCATAAAAACTTGACATGTGAATATTTCTGTTTCTTTCAATGGAAACGTGTTATTATGCTTACAAAAGGGTTATTTAAGCATAAACCACCATTTGGGAGTGAATTCCATTAGTTTTGAGCAATATCAAAATTGAAAGGTAAAAATCACATTGTTGGTCAAAAAGTGCTTCTCTCGCTCTGAAAAGCATTTTGCACACATAAAAACTTGACATGTGAATATTTCTGTTTCTTTCAATTCAAACGTGTTATTATGCTTACAAAAGGGTTATTTAAGCATAAACCACCATTTGGGAGTGAATTCCATTAGTTTTGAGCAATATCAAAATTGAAAGGTCAGAGTCACATTGTTGGTCAAAAAGTGCTTCTCTCGCTCTGAAAAGCATTTTGCACGCATAAAAACTTGACAAGTGAATATTTCTGTTCCTTTCAATTCAAACGTGTTATTATGATACAAAAGGGTTATTTAAGCATAAACCACCATTTGGGAGTGAATTCCATTCGTTTTGAGCAATATCAACATTGTAAGGTCAGAATCACATTGTTGGTCAAAAAGTGCTTCTCTCGCTCTGAAAAGCATTTTGCACGCATAAAAACTTGACAAGTGAATATTTCTGTTCCTTTCAATTCAAACGTGTTATTATGATACAAAAGGGTTATTTAAGCATAAACCACTATTTGGGAGTGAATTCCATTAGTTTTGAGCAATATCAACATTGTAAGGTAAAAATCACATTGTTGGTCAAAAAGTGCTTCTCTCGCTCTGAAAAGCATTTTGCACGCATAAAAACTTGACATGTGAATATTTCTGTTTCTTTCAATTCAAACGTGTTATTATGCTTAGAAAAGGGTTATTTAAGCATAAACCACCATTTGGGAGTGAATTCCATTAGTTTTGAGCAATATCAAAATTGAAAGGTCAGAGTCACATTTTTGGTCAAAAAGTGCTTCTCTCGCTCTGAAAAGCATTTTGCACGCATAAAAACTTGACAAGTGAATATTTCTGTTCCTTTCAATTCAAACGTGTTATTATGATACAAAAGGGTTATTTAAGCATAAACCACCATTTGGGAGTGAATTCCATTCGTTTTGAGCAATATCAACATTGTAAGGTCAGAATCACATTGTTGGTCAAAAAGTGCTTCTCTCGCTCTGAAAAGCATTTTGCACGCATAAAAACTTGACAAGTGAATATTTCTGTTCCTTTCAATTCAAACGTGTTATTATGATACAAAAGGGTTATTTAAGCATAAACCAACATTTGGGAGTGAATTCCATTAGTTTTGAGCAATATCAACATTGTAAGGTAAAAATCACATTGTTGGTCAAAAAGTGCTTCTCTCGCTCTGAAAAGCATTTTGCACGCATAAAAACTTGACATGTGAATATTTCTGTTTCTTTCAATGGAAACGTGTTATTATGCTTACAAAAGGGTTATTTAAGCGTAAACCACCATTTGGGAGTGAATTCCATTAGTTTTGAGCAATATCAAAATTGAAAGGTCAGAATCACATTGTTGGTCAAAAAGTGCTTCTCTCGCTCTGAAAAGCATTTTGCACACATAAAAACTTGACATGTGAATATTTCTGTTACTTTCAATGGAAACGTGTTATTATGCTTACAAAAGGGTTATTTAAGCATAAACCACCATTTGGGAGTGAATTCCATTAGTTTTGAGCAATATCAACATTGTAAGGTAAAAATCACATTGTTGGTCAAAAAGTGCTTCTCTCGCTCTGAAAAGCATTTTGCACGCATAAAAACTTGACATGTGAATATTTCTGTTTCTTTCAATTCAAACGTGTTATTATGCTTAGAAAAGGGTTATTTAAGCATAAACCACCATTTGGGAGTGAATTCCATTAGTTTTGAGCAATATCAAAATTGAAAGGTCAGAGTCACATTGTTGGTCAAAAAGTGCTTCTCTCGCTCTGAAAAGCATTTTGCACGCATAAAAACTTGACAAGTGAATATTTCTGTTCCTTTCAATTCAAACGTGTTATTATGATACAAAAGGGTTATTTAAGCATAAACCACCATTTGGGAGTGAATTCCATTAGTTTTGAGCAATATCAACATTGTAAGGTAAAAATCACATTGTTGGTCAAAAAGTGCTTCTCTCGCTCTGAAAAGCATTTTGCACGCATAAAAACTTGACATGTGAATATTTCTGTTTCTTTCAATGGAAACGTGTTATTATGCTTACAAAAGGGTTATTTAAGCATAAACCACCATTTGGGAGTGAATTCCATTAGTTTTGAGCAATATCAAAATTGAAATGTCAGAGTCACATTGTTGGTCAAAAAGTGCTTCTCTCGCTCTGAAAAGCATTTTGCACGCATAAAAACTTGACATGTGAATATTTCTGTTTCTTTCAATGGAAACGTGTTATTATGCTTACAAAAGGGTTATTTAAGCATAAACCACCATTTGGGAGTGAATTCCATTAGTTTTGAGCAATATCAAAATTGAAAGGTAAAAATCACATTGTTGGTCAAAAAGTGCTTCTCTCGCTCTGAAAAGCATTTTGCACACATAAAAACTTGACATGTGAATATTTCTGTTTCTTTCAATTCAAACGTGTTATTATGCTTACAAAAGGGTTATTTAAGCATAAACCACCATTTGGGAGTGAATTCCATTAGTTTTGAGCAATATCAAAATTGAAAGGTCAGAGTCACATTGTTGGTCAAAAAGTGCTTCTCTCGCTCTGAAAAGCATTTTGCACGCATAAAAACTTGACAAGTGAATATTTCTGTTCCTTTCAATTCAAACGTGTTATTATGATACAAAAGGGTTATTTAAGCATAAACCACCATTTGGGAGTGAATTCCATTCGTTTTGAGCAATATCAACATTGTAAGGTCAGAATCACATTGTTGGTCAAAAAGTGCTTCTCTCGCTCTGAAAAGCATTTTGCACGCATAAAAACTTGACAAGTGAATATTTCTGTTCCTTTCAATTCAAACGTGTTATTATGATACAAAAGGGTTATTTAAGCATAAACCACTATTTGGGAGTGAATTCCATTAGTTTTGAGCAATATCAACATTGTAAGGTAAAAATCACATTGTTGGTCAAAAAGTGCTTCTCTCGCTCTGAAAAGCATTTTGCACGCATAAAAACTTGACATGTGAATATTTCTGTTTCTTTCAATTCAAACGTGTTATTATGCTTAGAAAAGGGTTATTTAAGCATAAACCACCATTTGGGAGTGAATTCCATTAGTTTTGAGCAATATCAAAATTGAAAGGTCAGAGTCACATTTTTGGTCAAAAAGTGCTTCTCTCGCTCTGAAAAGCATTTTGCACGCATAAAAACTTGACAAGTGAATATTTCTGTTCCTTTCAATTCAAACGTGTTATTATGATACAAAAGGGTTATTTAAGCATAAACCACCATTTGGGAGTGAATTCCATTCGTTTTGAGCAATATCAACATTGTAAGGTCAGAATCACATTGTTGGTCAAAAAGTGCTTCTCTCGCTCTGAAAAGCATTTTGCACGCATAAAAACTTGACAAGTGAATATTTCTGTTCCTTTCAATTCAAACGTGTTATTATGATACAAAAGGGTTATTTAAGCATAAACCAACATTTGGGAGTGAATTCCATTAGTTTTGAGCAATATCAACATTGTAAGGTAAAAATCACATTGTTGGTCAAAAAGTGCTTCTCTCGCTCTGAAAAGCATTTTGCACGCATAAAAACTTGACATGTGAATATTTCTGTTTCTTTCAATGGAAACGTGTTATTATGCTTACAAAAGGGTTATTTAAGCGTAAACCACCATTTGGGAGTGAATTCCATTAGTTTTGAGCAATATCAAAATTGAAAGGTCAGAATCACATTGTTGGTCAAAAAGTGCTTCTCTCGCTCTGAAAAGCATTTTGCACACATAAAAACTTGACATGTGAATATTTCTGTTACTTTCAATGGAAACGTGTTATTATGCTTACAAAAGGGTTATTTAAGCATAAACCACCATTTGGGAGTGAATTCCATTAGTTTTGAGCAATATCAACATTGTAAGGTAAAAATCACATTGTTGGTCAAAAAGTGCTTCTCTCGCTCTGAAAAGCATTTTGCACGCATAAAAACTTGACATGTGAATATTTCTGTTTCTTTCAATTCAAACGTGTTATTATGCTTAGAAAAGGGTTATTTAAGCATAAACCACCATTTGGGAGTGAATTCCATTAGTTTTGAGCAATATCAAAATTGAAAGGTCAGAGTCACATTGTTGGTCAAAAAGTGCTTCTCTCGCTCTGAAAAGCATTTTGCACGCATAAAAACTTGACAAGTGAATATTTCTGTTCCTTTCAATTCAAACGTGTTATTATGATACAAAAGGGTTATTTAAGCATAAACCACCATTTGGGAGTGAATTCCATTCGTTTTGAGCAATATCAACATTGTAAGGTCAGAATCACATTGTTGGTCAAAAAGTGCTTCTCTCGCTCTGAAAAGCATTTTGCACGCATAAAAACTTGACAAGTGAATATTTCTGTTCCTTTCAATTCAAACGTGTTATTATGATACAAAAGGGTTATTTAAGCATAAACCACCATTTGGGAGTGAATTCCATTAGTTTTGAGCAATATCAACATTGTAAGGTAAAAATCACATTGTTGGTCAAAAAGTGCTTCTCTCGCTCTGAAAAGCATTTTGCACGCATAAAAACTTGACATGTGAATATTTCTGTTACTTTCAATGGAAACGTGTTATTATGCTTACAAAAGGGTTATTTAAGCATAAACCACCATTTGGGAGTGAATTCCATTAGTTTTGAGCAATATCAAAATTGAAAGGTCAGAGTCACATTGTTGGTCAAAAAGTGCTTCTCTCGCTCTGAAAAGCATTTTGCACGCATAAAA
Organism: Pollachius pollachius; assembly: GCF_949987615.1. Taxonomy (NCBI): domain Eukaryota; kingdom Metazoa; phylum Chordata; class Actinopteri; order Gadiformes; family Gadidae; genus Pollachius; species Pollachius pollachius. The sequence goes on from NW_027641181.1 coordinate 136,490, forward strand.
ACTTGACAAGTGAATATTTCTGTTCCTTTCAATTCAAACGTGTTATTATGATACAAAAGCGTTATTTAAGCATAAACCACCATTTGGGAGTGAATTCCATTCGTTTTGAGCAATATCAACATTGTAAGGTCAGAATCACATTGTTGGTCAAAAAGTGCTTCTCTCGCTCTGAAAAGCATTTTGCACGCATAAAAACTTGACAAGTGAATATTTCTGTTCCTTTCAATTCAAACGTGTTATTATGATACAAAAGGGTTATTTAAGCATAAACCACCATTTGGGAGTGAATTCCATTAGTTTTGAGCAATATCAACATTGTAAGGTAAAAATCACATTGTTGGTCAAAAAGTGCTTCTCTCGCTCTGAAAAGCATTTTGCACGCATAAAAACTTGGCATGTGAATATTTCTGTTTCTTTCAATTCAAACGTGTTATTATGCTTAGAAAAGGGTTATTTAAGCATAAACCACCATTTGGGAGTGAATTCCATTAGTTTTGAGCAATATCAAAATTGAAAGGTCAGAGTCACATTGTTGGTCAAAAAGTGCTTCTCTCGCTCTGAAAAGCATTTTGCACGCATAAAAACTTGACAAGTGAATATTTCTGTTCCTTTCAATTCAAACGTGTTATTATGATACAAAAGGGTTATTTAAGCATAAACCACCATTTGGGAGTGAATTCCATTAGTTTTGAGCAATATCAACATTGTAAGGTAAAAATCACATTGTTGGTCAAAAAGTGCTTCTCTCGCTCTGAAAAGCATTTTGCACGCATAAAAACTTGACATGTGAATATTTCTGTTTCTTTCAATTCAAACGTGTTATTATGCTTAGAAAAGGGTTATTTAAGCATAAACCACCATTTGGGAGTGAATTCCATTAGTTTTGAGCAATATCAAAATTGAAAGGTCAGAGTCACATTGTTGGTCAAAAAGTGCTTCTCTCGCTCTGAAAAGCATTTTGCACGCATAAAAACTTGACAAGTGAATATTTCTGTTCCTTTCAATTCAAACGTGTTATTATGATACAAAAGCGTTATTTAAGCATAAACCACCATTTGGGAGTGAATTCCATTCGTTTTGAGCAATATCAACATTGTAAGGTCAGAATCACATTGTTGGTCAAAAAGTGCTTCTCTCGCTCTGAAAAGCATTTTGCACGCATAAAAACTTGACAAGTGAATATTTCTGTTCCTTTCAATTCAAACGTGTTATTATGATACAAAAGGGTTATTTAAGCATAAACCACCATTTGGGAGTGAATTCCATTAGTTTTGAGCAATATCAACATTGTAAGGTAAAAATCACATTGTTGGTCAAAAAGTGCTTCTCTCGCTCTGAAAAGCATTTTGCACGCATAAAAACTTGGCATGTGAATATTTCTGTTTCTTTCAATTCAAACGTGTTATTATGCTTAGAAAAGGGTTATTTAAGCATAAACCACCATTTGGGAGTGAATTCCATTAGTTTTGAGCAATATCAAAATTGAAAGGTCAGAGTCACATTGTTGGTCAAAAAGTGCTTCTCTCGCTCTGAAAAGCATTTTGCACGCATAAAAACTTGACAAGTGAATATTTCTGTTCCTTTCAATTCAAACGTGTTATTATGATACAAAAGGGTTATTTAAGCATAAACCACCATTTGGGAGTGAATTCCATTCGTTTTGAGCAATATCAACATTGTAAGGTCAGAATCACATTGTTGGTCAAAAAGTGCTTCTCTCGCTCTGAAAAGCATTTTGCACGCATAAAAACTTGACAAGTGAATATTTCTGTTCCTTTCAATTCAAACGTGTTATTATGATACAAAAGGGTTATTTAAGCATAAACCACCATTTGGGAGTGAATTCCATTAGTTTTGAGCAATATCAACATTGTAAGGTAAAAATCACATTGTTGGTCAAAAAGTGCTTCTCTCGCTCTGAAAAGCATTTTGCACGCATAAAAACTTGACATGTGAATATTTCTGTTACTTTCAATGGAAACGTGTTATTATGCTTACAAAAGGGTTATTTAAGCATAAACCACCATTTGGGAGTGAATTCCATTAGTTTTGAGCAATATCAAAATTGAAAGGTCAGAGTCACATTGTTGGTCAAAAAGTGCTTCTCTCGCTCTGAAAAGCATTTTGCACGCATAAAAACTTGACAAGTGAATATTTCTGTTCCTTTCAATTCAAACGTGTTATTATGATACAAAAGCGTTATTTAAGCATAAACCACCATTTGGGAGTGAATTCCATTCGTTTTGAGCAATATCAACATTGTAAGGTCAGAATCACATTCTTGGTCAAAAAGTGCTTCTCTCGCTCTGAAAAGCATTTTGCACGCATAAAAACTTGACAAGTGAATATTTCTGTTCCTTTCAATTCAAACGTGTTATTATGATACAAAAGGGTTATTTAAGCATAAACCACCATTTGGGAGTGAATTCCATTCGTTTTGAGCAATATCAACATTGTAAGGTCAGAATCACATTGTTGGTCAAAAAGTGCTTCTCTCGCTCTGAAAAGCATTTTGCACGCATAAAAACTTGACAAGTGAATATTTCTGTTCCTTTCAATTCAAACGTGTTATTATGATACAAAAGGGTTATTTAAGCATAAACCACTATTTGGGAGTGAATTCCATTAGTTTTGAGCAATATCAACATTGTAAGGTAAAAATCACATTGTTGGTCAAAAAGTGCTTCTCTCGCTCTGAAAAGCATTTTGCACGCATAAAAACTTGACAAGTGAATATTTCTGTTCCTTTCAATTCAAACGTGTTATTATGATACAAAAGGGTTATTTAAGCATAAACCAACATTTGGGAGTGAATTCCATTAGTTTTGAGCAATATCAACATTGTAAGGTAAAAATCACATTGTTGGTCAAAAAGTGCTTCTCTCGCTCTGAAAAGCATTTTGTACGCATAAAAACTTGACATGTGAATATTTCTGTTTCTTTCAATGGAAACGTGTTATTATGCTTACAAAAGGGTTATTTAAGCATAAACCACCATTTGGGAGTGAATTCCATTAGTTTTGAGCAATATCAAAATTGAAAGGTCAGAATCACATTGTTGGTCAAAAAGTGCTTCTCTCGCTCTGAAAAGCATTTTGCACACATAAAAACTTGACATGTGAATATTTCTGTTACTTTCAATGGAAACGTGTTATTATGCTTACAAAAGGGTTATTTAAGCATAAACCACCATTTGGGAGTGAATTCCATTAGTTTTGAGCAATATCAACATTGTAAGGTAAAAATCACATTGTTGGTCAAAAAGTGCTTCTCTCGCTCTGAAAAGCATTTTGCACGCATAAAAACTTGACATGTGAATATTTCTGTTTCTTTCAATTCAAACGTGTTATTATGCTTAGAAAAGGGTTATTTAAGCATAAACCACCATTTGGGAGTGAATTCCATTAGTTTTGAGCAATATCAAAATTGAAAGGTCAGAGTCACATTGTTGGTCAAAAAGTGCTTCTCTCGCTCTGAAAAGCATTTTGCACGCATAAAAACTTGACAAGTGAATATTTCTGTTCCTTTCAATTCAAACGTGTTATTATGATACAAAAGGGTTATTTAAGCATAAACCACCATTTGGGAGTGAATTCCATTCGTTTTGAGCAATATCAACATTGTAAGGTCAGAATCACATTGTTGGTCAAAAAGTGCTTCTCTCGCTCTGAAAAGCATTTTGCACGCATAAAAACTTGACAAGTGAATATTTCTGTTCCTTTCAATTCAAACGTGTTATTATGATACAAAAGGGTTATTTAAGCATAAACCACCATTTGGGAGTGAATTCCATTAGTTTTGAGCAATATCAACATTGTAAGGTAAAAATCACATTGTTGGTCAAAAAGTGCTTCTCTCGCTCTGAAAAGCATTTTGCACGCATAAAAACTTGACATGTGAATATTTCTGTTACTTTCAATGGAAACGTGTTATTATGCTTACAAAAGGGTTATTTAAGCATAAACCACCATTTGGGAGTGAATTCCATTAGTTTTGAGCAATATCAAAATTGAAAGGTCAGAGTCACATTGTTGGTCAAAAAGTGCTTCTCTCGCTCTGAAAAGCATTTTGCACGCATAAAAACTTGACAAGTGAATATTTCTGTTCCTTTCAATTCAAACGTGTTATTATGATACAAAAGCGTTATTTAAGCATAAACCACCATTTGGGAGTGAATTCCATTCGTTTTGAGCAATATCAACATTGTAAGGTCAGAATCACATTGTTGGTCAAAAAGTGCTTCTCTCGCTCTGAAAAGCATTTTGCACGCATAAAAACTTGACAAGTGAATATTTCTGTTCCTTTCAATTCAAACGTGTTATTATGATACAAAAGGGTTATTTAAGCATAAACCACCATTTGGGAGTGAATTCCATTAGTTTTGAGCAATATCAACATTGTAAGGTAAAAATCACATTGTTGGTCAAAAAGTGCTTCTCTCGCTCTGAAAAGCATTTTGCACGCATAAAAACTTGGCATGTGAATATTTCTGTTTCTTTCAATTCAAACGTGTTATTATGCTTAGAAAAGGGTTATTTAAGCATAAACCACCATTTGGGAGTGAATTCCATTAGTTTTGAGCAATATCAAAATTGAAAGGTCAGAGTCACATTGTTGGTCAAAAACTGCTTCTCTCGCTCTGAAAAGCATTTTGCACGCATAAAAACTTGACAAGTGAATATTTCTGTTCCTTTCAATTCAAACGTGTTATTATGATACAAAAGGGTTATTTAAGCATAAACCACCATTTGGGAGTGAATTCCATTAGTTTTGAGCAATATCAACATTGTAAGGTAAAAATCACATTGTTGGTCAAAAAGTGCTTCTCTCGCTCTGAAAAGCATTTTGCACGCATAAAAACTTGACATGTGAATATTTCTGTTTCTTTCAATTCAAACGTGTTATTATGCTTAGAAAAGGGTTATTTAAGCATAAACCACCATTTGGGAGTGAATTCCATTAGTTTTGAGCAATATCAAAATTGAAAGGTCAGAGTCACATTGTTGGTCAAAAAGTGCTTCTCTCGCTCTGAAAAGCATTTTGCACGCATAAAAACTTGACAAGTGAATATTTCTGTTCCTTTCAATTCAAACGTGTTATTATGATACAAAAGGGTTATTTAAGCAAAAACCACCATTTGGGAGTGAATTCCATTCGTTTTGAGCCATATCAACATTGTAAGGTCAGAATCACATTGTTGGTCAAAAAGTGCTTCTCTCGCTCTGAAAAGCATTTTGCACGCATAAAAACTTGACAAGTGAATATTTCTGTTCCTTTCAATTCAAACGTGTTATTATGATACAAAAGGGTTATTTAAGCATAAACCAACATTTGGGAGTGAATTCCATTAGTTTTGAGCAATATCAACATTGTAAGGTAAAAATCACATTGTTGGTCAAAAAGTGCTTCTCTCGCTCTGAAAAGCATTTTGCACGCATAAAAACTTGACATGTGAATATTTCTGTTTCTTTCAATGGAAACGTGTTATTATGCTTACAAAAGGGTTATTTAAGCATAAACCACCATTTGGGAGTGAATTCCATTAGTTTTGAGCAATATCAAAATTGAAAGGTCAGAATCACATTGTTGGTCAAAAAGTGCTTCTCTCGCTCTGAAAAGCATTTTGCACACATAAAAACTTGACATGTGAATATTTCTGTTACTTTCAATGGAAACGTGTTATTATGCTTACAAAAGGGTTATTTAAGCATAAACCACCATTTGGGAGTGAATTCCATTAGTTTTGAGCAATATCAACATTGTAAGGTAAAAATCACATTGTTGGTCAAAAAGTGCTTCTCTCGCTCTGAAAAGCATTTTGCACGCATAAAAACTTGACATGTGAATATTTCTGTTTCTTTCAATTCAAACGTGTTATTATGCTTAGAAAAGGGTTATTTAAGCATAAACCACCATTTGGGAGTGAATTCCATTAGTTTTGAGCAATATCAAAATTGAAAGGTCAGAGTCACATTGTTGGTCAAAAAGTGCTTCTCTCGCTCTGAAAAGCATTTTGCACGCATAAAAACTTGACAAGTGAATACTTCTGTTCCTTTCAATTCAAACGTGTTATTATGATACAAAAGGGTTATTTAAGCATAAACCACCATTTGGGAGTGAATTCCATTCGTTTTGAGCAATATCAACATTGTAAGGTCAGAATCACATTGTTGGTCAAAAAGTGCTTCTCTCGCTCTGAAAAGCATTTTGCACGCATAAAAACTTGACAAGTGAATATTTCTGTTCCTTTCAATTCAAACGTGTTATTATGATACAAAAGGGTTATTTAAGCATAAACCACCATTTGGGAGTGAATTCCATTAGTTTTGACCAATATCAACATTGTAAGGTAAAAATCACATTGTTGGTCAAAAAGTGCTTCTCTCGCTCTGAAAAGCATTTTGCACGCATAAAAACTTGACATGTGAATATTTCTGTTACTTTCAATGGAAACGTGTTATTATGCTTACAAAAGGGTTATTTAAGCATAAACCACCATTTGGGAGTGAATTCCATTAGTTTTGAGCAATATCAAAATTGAAAGGTCAGAGTCACATTGTTGGTCAAAAAGTGCTTCTCTCGCTCTGAAAAGCATTTTGCACGCATAAAAACTTGACAAGTGAATATTTCTGTTCCTTTCAATTCAAACGTGTTATTATGATACAAAAGCGTTATTTAAGCATAAACCACCATTTGGGAGTGAATTCCATTCGTTTTGAGCAATATCAACATTGTAAGGTCAGAATCACATTGTTGGTCAAAAAGTGCTTCTCTCGCTCTGAAAAGCATTTTGCACGCATAAAAACTTGACAAGTGAATATTTCTGTTCCTTTCAATTCAAACGTGTTATTATGATACAAAAGGGTTATTTAAGCATAAACCACCATTTGGGAGTGAATTCCATTAGTTTTGAGCAATATCAACATTGTAAGGTAAAAATCACATTGTTGGTCAAAAAGTGCTTCTCTCGCTCTGAAAAGCATTTTGCACGCATAAAAACTTGGCATGTGAATATTTCTGTTTCTTTCAATTCAAACGTGTTATTATGCTTAGAAAAGGGTTATTTAAGCATAAACCACCATTTGGGAGTGAATTCCATTAGTTTTGAGCAATATCAAAATTGAAAGGTCAGAGTCACATTGTTGGTCAAAAAGTGCTTCTCTCGCTCTGAAAAGCATTTTGCACGCATAAAAACTTGACAAGTGAATATTTCTGTTCCTTTCAATTCAAACGTGTTATTATGATACAAAAGGGTTATTTAAGCATAAACCACCATTTGGGAGTGAATTCCATTCGTTTTGAGCAATATCAACATTGTAAGGTCAGAATCACATTGTTGGTCAAAAAGTGCTTCTCTCGCTCTGAAAAGCATTTTGCACGCATAAAAACTTGACAAGTGAATATTTCTGTTCCTTTCAATTCAAACGTGTTATTATGATACAAAAGGGTTATTTAAGCATAAACCACCATTTGGGAGTGAATTCCATTCGTTTTGAGCAATATCAACATTGTAAGGTCAGAATCACATTCTTGGTCAAAAAGTGCTTCTCTCGCTCTGAAAAGCATTTTGCACGCATAAAAACTTGACAAGTGAATATTTCTGTTCCTTTCAATTCAAACGTGTTATTATGATACAAAAGGGTTATTTAAGCATAAACCACCATTTGGGAGTGAATTCCATTCGTTTTGAGCAATATCAACATTGTAAGGTCAGAATCACATTGTTGGTCAAAAAGTGCTTCTCTCGCTCTGAAAAGCATTTTGCACGCATAAAAACTTGACAAGTGAATATTTCTGTTCCTTTCAATTCAAACGTGTTATTATGATACAAAAGGGTTATTTAAGCATAAACCACTATTTGGGAGTGAATTCCATTAGTTTTGAGCAATATCAACATTGTAAGGTAAAAATCACATTGTTGGTCAAAAAGTGCTTCTCTCGCTCTGAAAAGCATTTTGCACGCATAAAAACTTGACAAGTGAATATTTCTGTTCCTTTCAATTCAAACGTGTTATTATGATACAAAATGGTTATTTAAGCATAAACCAACATTTGGGAGTGAATTCCATTAGTTTTGAGCAATATCAACATTGTAAGGTAAAAATCACATTGTTGGTCAAAAAGTGCTTCTCTCGCTCTGAAAAGCATTTTGCACGCATAAAAACTTGACATGTGAATATTTCTGTTTCTTTCAATGGAAACGTGTTATTATGCTTACAAAAGGGTTATTTAAGCATAAACCACCATTTGGGAGTGAATTCCATTAGTTTTGAGCAATATCAAAATTGAAAGGTCAGAATCACATTGTTGGTCAAAAAGTGCTTCTCTCGCTCTGAAAAGCATTTTGCACACATAAAAACTTGACATGTGAATATTTCTGTTACTTTCAATGGAAACGTGTTATTATGCTTACAAAAGGGTTATTTAAGCATAAACCACCATTTGGGAGTGAATTCCATTAGTTTTGAGCAATATCAACATTGTAAGGTAAAAATCACATTGTTGGTCAAAAAGTGCTTCTCTCGCTCTGAAAAGCATTTTGCACGCATAAAAACTTGACATGTGAATATTTCTGTTTCTTTCAATTCAAACGTGTTATTATGCTTAGAAAAGGGTTATTTAAGCATAAACCACCATTTGGGAGTGAATTCCATTAGTTTTGAGCAATATCAAAATTGAAAGGTCAGAGTCACATTGTTGGTCAAAAAGTGCTTCTCTCGCTCTGAAAAGCATTTTGCACGCATAAAAACTTGACAAGTGAATATTTCTGTTCCTTTCAATTCAAACGTGTTATTATGATACAAAAGGGTTATTTAAGCATAAACCACCATTTGGGAGTGAATTCCATTCGTTTTGAGCAATATCAACATTGTAAGGTCAGAATCACATTGTTGGTCAAAAAGTGCTTCTCTCGCTCTGAAAAGCATTTTGCACGCATAAAAACTTGACAAGTGAATATTTCTGTTCCTTTCAATTCAAACGTGTTATTATGATACAAAAGGGTTATTTAAGCATAAACCACCATTTGGGAGTGAATTCCATTAGTTTTGAGCAATATCAACATTGTAAGGTAAAAATCACATTGTTGGTCAAAAAGTGCTTCTCTCGCTCTGAAAAGCATTTTGCACGCATAAAAACTTGACATGTGAATATTTCTGTTACTTTCAATGGAAACGTGTTATTATGCTTACAAAAGGGTTATTTAAGCATAAACCACCATTTGGGAGTGAATTCCATTAGTTTTGAGCAATATCAAAATTGAAAGGTCAGAGTCACATTGTTGGTCAAAAAGTGCTTCTCTCGCTCTGAAAAGCATTTTGCACGCATAAAAACTTGACAAGTGAATATTTCTGTTCCTTTCAATTCAAACGTGTTATTATGATACAAAAGCGTTATTTAAGCATAAACCACCATTTGGGAGTGAATTCCATTCGTTTTGAGCAATATCAACATTGTAAGGTCAGAATCACATTGTTGGTCAAAAAGTGCTTCTCTCGCTCTGAAAAGCATTTTGCACGCATAAAAACTTGACAAGTGAATATTTCTGTTCCTTTCAATTCAAACGTGTTATTATGATACAAAAGGGTTATTTAAGCATAAACCACCATTTGGGAGTGAATTCCATTAGTTTTGAGCAATATCAACATTGTAAGGTAAAAATCACATTGTTGGTCAAAAAGTGCTTCTCTCGCTCTGAAAAGCATTTTGCACGCATAAAAACTTGGCATGTGAATATTTCTGTTTCTTTCAATTCAAACGTGTTATTATGCTTAGAAAAGGGTTATTTAAGCATAAACCACCATTTGGGAGTGAATTCCATTAGTTTTGAGCAATATCAAAATTGAAAGGTCAGAGTCACATTGTTGGTCAAAAACTGCTTCTCTCGCTCTGAAAAGCATTTTGCACGCATAAAAACTTGACAAGTGAATATTTCTGTTCCTTTCAATTCAAACGTGTTATTATGATACAAAAGGGTTATTTAAGCATAAACCACCATTTGGGAGTGAATTCCATTAGTTTTGAGCAATATCAACATTGTAAGGTAAAAATCACATTGTTGGTCAAAAAGTGCTTCTCTCGCTCTGAAAAGCATTTTGCACGCATAAAAACTTGACATGTGAATATTTCTGTTTCTTTCAATTCAAACGTGTTATTATGCTTAGAAAAGGGTTATTTAAGCATAAACCACCATTTGGGAGTGAATTCCATTAGTTTTGAGCAATATCAAAATTGAAAGGTCAGAGTCACATTGTTGGTCAAAAAGTGCTTCTCTCGCTCTGAAAAGCATTTTGCACGCATAAAAACTTGACAAGTGAATATTTCTGTTCCTTTCAATTCAAACGTGTTATTATGATACAAAAGGGTTATTTAAGCATAAACCACCATTTGGGAGTGAATTCCATTCGTTTTGAGCCATATCAACATTGTAAGGTCAGAATCACATTGTTGGTCAAAAAGTGCTTCTCTCGCTCTGAAAAGCATTTTGCACGCATAAAAACTTGACAAGTGAATATTTCTGTTCCTTTCAATTCAAACGTGTTATTATGATACAAAAGGGTTATTTAAGCATAAACCAACATTTGGGAGTGAATTCCATTAGTTTTGAGCAATATCAACATTGTAAGGTAAAAATCACATTGTTGGTCAAAAAGTGCTTCTCTCGCTCTGAAAAGCATTTTGCACGCATAAAAACTTGACATGTGAATATTTCTGTTTCTTTCAATGGAAACGTGTTATTATGCTTACAAAAGGGTTATTTAAGCATAAACCACCATTTGGGAGTGAATTCCATTAGTTTTGAGCAATATCAAAATTGAAAGGTCAGAATCACATTGTTGGTCAAAAAGTGCTTCTCTCGCTCTGAAAAGCATTTTGCACACATAAAAACTTGACATGTGAATATTTCTGTTACTTTCAATGGAAACGTGTTATTATGCTTACAAAAGGGTTATTTAAGCATAAACCACCATTTGGGAGTGAATTCCATTAGTTTTGAGCAATATCAACATTGTAAGGTAAAAATCACATTGTTGGTCAAAAAGTGCTTCTCTCGCTCTGAAAAGCATTTTGCACGCATAAAAACTTGACATGTGAATATTTCTGTTTCTTTCAATTCAAACGTGTTATTATGCTTAGAAAAGGGTTATTTAAGCATAAACCACCATTTGGGAGTGAATTCCATTAGTTTTGAGCAATATCAAAATTGAAAGGTCAGAGTCACATTGTTGGTCAAAAAGTGCTTCTCTCGCTCTGAAAAGCATTTTGCACGCATAAAAACTTGACAAGTGAATACTTCTGTTCCTTTCAATTCAAACGTGTTATTATGATACAAAAGGGTTATTTAAGCATAAACCACCATTTGGGAGTGAATTCCATTCGTTTTGAGCAATATCAACATTGTAAGGTCAGAATCACATTGTTGGTCAAAAAGTGCTTCTCTCGCTCTGAAAAGCATTTTGCACGCATAAAAACTTGACAAGTGAATATTTCTGTTCCTTTCAATTCAAACGTGTTATTATGATACAAAAGGGTTATTTAAGCATAAACCACCATTTGGGAGTGAATTCCATTAGTTTTGAGCAATATCAACATTGTAAGGTAAAAATCACATTGTTGGTCAAAAAGTGCTTCTCTCGCTCTGAAAAGCATTTTGCACGCATAAAAACTTGACATGTGAATATTTCTGTTACTTTCAATGGAAACGTGTTATTATGCTTACAAAAGGGTTATTTAAGCATAAACCACCATTTGGGAGTGAATTCCATTAGTTTTGAGCAATATCAAAATTGAAAGGTCAGAGTCACATTGTTGGTCAAAAAGTGCTTCTCTCGCTCTGAAAAGCATTTTGCACGCATAAAAACTTGACAAGTGAATATTTCTGTTCCTTTCAATTCAAACGTGTTATTATGATACAAAAGCGTTATTTAAGCATAAACCACCATTTGGGAGTGAATTCCATTCGTTTTGAGCAATATCAACATTGTAAGGTCAGAATCACATTGTTGGTCAAAAAGTGCTTCTCTCGCTCTGAAAAGCATTTTGCACGCATAAAAACTTGACAAGTGAATATTTCTGTTCCTTTCAATTCAAACGTGTTATTATGATACAAAAGGGTTATTTAAGCATAAACCACCATTTGGGAGTGAATTCCATTAGTTTTGAGCAATATCAACATTGTAAGGTAAAAATCACATTGTTGGTCAAAAAGTGCTTCTCTCGCTCTGAAAAGCATTTTGCACGCATAAAAACTTGGCATGTGAATATTTCTGTTTCTTTCAATTCAAACGTGTTATTATGCTTAGAAAAGGGTTATTTAAGCATAAACCACCATTTGGGAGTGAATTCCATTAGTTTTGAGCAATATCAAAATTGAAAGGTCAGAGTCACATTGTTGGTCAAAAAGTGCTTCTCTCGCTCTGAAAAGCATTTTGCACGCATAAAAACTTGACAAGTGAATATTTCTGTTCCTTTCAATTCAAACGTGTTATTATGATACAAAAGGGTTATTTAAGCATAAACCACCATTTGGGAGTGAATTCCATTCGTTTTGAGCAATATCAACATTGTAAGGTCAGAATCACATTGTTGGTCAAAAAGTGCTTCTCTCGCTCTGAAAAGCATTTTGCACGCATAAAAACTTGACAAGTGAATATTTCTGTTCCTTTCAATTCAAACGTGTTATTATGATACAAAAGGGTTATTTAAGCATAAACCACCATTTGGGAGTGAATTCCATTAGTTTTGAGCAATATCAACATTGTAAGGTAAAAATCACATTGTTGGTCAAAAAGTGCTTCTCTCGCTCTGAAAAGCATTTTGCACGCATAAAAACTTGACATGTGAATATTTCTGTTTCTTTCAATGGAAACGTGTTATTATGCTTACAAAAGGGTTATTTAAGCATAAACCACCATTTGGGAGTGAATTCCATTAGTTTTGAGCAATATCAAAATTGAAAGGTCAGAATCACATTGTTGGTCAAAAAGTGCTTCTCTCGCTCTGAAAAGCATTTTGCACACATAAAAACTTGACATGTGAATATTTCTGTTACTTTCAATGGAAACGTGTTATTATGCTTACAAAAGGGTTATTTAAGCATAAACCACCATTTGGGAGTGAATTCCATTAGTTTTGAGCAATATCAACATTGTAAGGTAAAAATCACATTGTTGGTCAAAAAGTGCTTCTCTCGCTCTGAAAAGCATTTTGCACGCATAAAAACTTGACATGTGAATATTTCTGTTTCTTTCAATTCAAACGTGTTATTATGCTTAGAAAAGGGTTATTTAAGCATAAACCACCATTTGGGAGTGAATTCCATTAGTTTTGAGCAATATCAAAATTGAAAGGTCAGAGTCACATTGTTGGTCAAAAAGTGCTTCTCTCGCTCTGAAAAGCATTTTGCACGCATAAAAACTTGACAAGTGAATATTTCTGTTCCTTTCAATTCAAACGTGTTATTATGATACAAAAGGGTTATTTAAGCATAAACCACCATTTGGGAGTGAATTCCATTCGTTTTGAGCAATATCAACATTGTAAGGTCAGAATCACATTGTTGGTCAAAAAGTGCTTCTCTCGCTCTGAAAAGCATTTTGCACGCATAAAAACTTGACAAGTGAATATTTCTGTTCCTTTCAATTCAAACGTGTTATTATGATACAAAAGGGTTATTTAAGCATAAACCACCATTTGGGAGTGAATTCCATTAGTTTTGAGCAATATCAACATTGTAAGGTAAAAATCACATTGTTGGTCAAAAAGTGCTTCTCTCGCTCTGAAAAGCATTTTGCACGCATAAAAACTTGACATGTGAATATTTCTGTTTCTTTCAATGGAAACGTGTTATTATGCTTACAAAAGGGTTATTTAAGCATAAACCACCATTTGGGAGTGAATTCCATTAGTTTTGAGCAATATCAAAATTGAAAGGTCAGAGTCACATTGTTGGTCAAAAAGTGCTTCTCTCGCTCTGAAAAGCATTTTGCACGCATAAAAACTTGACATGTGAATATTTCTGTTTCTTTCAATTCAAACGTGTTATTATGCTTAGAAAAGGGTTATTTAAGCATAAACCACCATTTGGGAGTGAATTCCATTAGTTTTGAGCAATATCAAAATTGAAAGGTCAGAGTCACATTGTTGGTCAAAAAGTGCTTCTCTCGCTCTGAAAAGCATTTTGCACGCATAAAAACTTGACAAGTGAATATTTCTGTTCCTTTCAATTCAAACGTGTTATTATGATACAAAAGGGTTATTTAAGCATAAACCACCATTTGGGAGTGAATTCCATTAGTTTTGAGCAATATCAACATTGTAAGGTAAAAATCACATTGTTGGTCAAAAAGTGCTTCTCTCGCTCTGAAAAGCATTTTGCACGCATAAAAACTTGACAAGTGAATATTTCTGTTCCTTTCAATTCAAACGTGTTATTATGATACAAAAGGGTTATTTAAGCATAAACCACCATTTGGGAGTGAATTCCATTAGTTTTGAGCAATATCAACATTGTAAGGTAAAAATCACATTGTTGGTCAAAAAGTGCTTCTCTCGCTCTGAAAAGCATTTTGCACGCATAAAAACTTGACATGTGAATATTTCTGTTTCTTTCAATGGAAACGTGTTATTATGCTTACAAAAGGGTTATTTAAGCATAAACCACCATTTGGGAGTGAATTCCATTAGTTTTGAGCAATATCAAAATTGAAAGGTCAGAATCACATTGTTGGTCAAAAAGTGCTTCTCTCGCTCTGAAAAGCATTTTGCACGCATAAAAACTTGACATGTGAATATTTCTGTTACTTTCAATGGAAACGTGTTATTATGCTTACAAAAGGGTTATTTAAGCATAAACCACCATTTGGGAGTGAATTCCATTAGTTTTGAGCAATATCAAAATTGAAAGGTCAGAGTCACATTGTTGGTCAAAAAGTGCTTCTCTCGCTCTGAAAAGCATTTTGCACGCATAAAAACTTGACATGTGAATATTTCTGTTTCTTTCAATGGAAACGTGTTATTATGCTTACAAAAGGTTTATTTAAGCATAAACCACCATTTGGGAGTGAATTCCATTAGTTTTGAGCAATATCAAAATTGAAAGGTAAAAATCACATTGTTGGTCAAAAAGTGCTTCTCTCGCTCTGAAAAGCATTTTGCACACATAAAAACTTGACATGTGAATATTTCTGTTTCTTTCAATTCAAACGTGTTATTATGCTTAGAAAAGGGTTATTTAAGCATAAACCACCATTTGGGAGTGAATTCCATTAGTTTTGAGCAATATCAAAATTGAAAGGTCAGAGTCACATTGTTGGTCAAAAAGTGCTTCTCTCGCTCTGAAAAGCATTTTGCACGCATAAAAACTTGACAAGTGAATATTTCTGTTCCTTTCAATTCAAACGTGTTATTATGATACAAAAGGGTTATTTAAGCATAAACCACCATTTGGGAGTGAATTCCATTAGTTTTGAGCAATATCAACATTGTAAGGTAAAAATCACATTGTTGGTCAAAAAGTGCTTCTCTCGCTCTGAAAAGCATTTTGCACGCATAAAAACTTGACATGTGAATATTTCTGTTTCTTTCAATGGAAACGTGTTATTATGCTTACAAAAGGGTTATTTAAGCATAAACCACCATTTGGGAGTGAATTCCATTAGTTTTGAGCAATATCAAAATTGAAAGGTCAGAATCACATTGTTGGTCAAAAAGTGCTTCTCTCGCTCTGAAAAGCATTTTGCACGCATAAAAACTTGACGTGAATATTTCTGTTACTTTCAATGGAAACGTGTTATTATGCTTACAAAAGGGTTATTTAAGCATAAACCACCATTTGGGAGTGAATTCCATTAGTTTTGAGCAATATCAAAATTGAAAGGTCAGAGTCACATTGTTGGTCAAAAAGTGCTTCTCTCGCTCTGAAAAGCATTTTGCACGCATAAAAACTTGACATGTGAATATTTCTGTTTCTTTCAATGGAAACGTGTTATTATGCTTACAAAAGGTTTATTTAAGCATAAACCACCATTTGGGAGTGAATTCCATTAGTTTTGAGCAATATCAAAATTGAAAGGTAAAAATCACATTGTTGGTCAAAAAGTGCTTCTCTCGCTCTGAAAAGCATTTTGCACACATAAAAACTTGACATGTGAATATTTCTGTTTCTTTCAATTCAAACGTGTTATTATGCTTAGAAAAGGGTTATTTAAGCATAAACCACCATTTGGGAGTGAATTCCATTAGTTTTGAGCAATATCAAAATTGAAAGGTCAGAGTCACATTGTTGGTCAAAAAGTGCTTCTCTCGCTCTGAAAAGCATTTTGCACGCATAAAAACTTGACAAGTGAATATTTCTGTTCCTTTCAATTCAAACGTGTTATTATGATACAAAAGGGTTATTTAAGCATAAACCACCATTTGGGAGTGAATTCCATTCGTTTTGAGCAATATCAACATTGTAAGGTCAGAATCACATTGTTGGTCAAAAAGTGCTTCTCTCGCTCTGAAAAGCATTTTGCACGCATAAAAACTTGACAAGTGAATATTTCTGTTCCTTTCAATTCAAACGTGTTATTATGATACAAAAGGGTTATTTAAGCATAAACCACCATTTGGGAGTGAATTCCATTAGTTTTGAGCAATATCAACATTGTAAGGTAAAAATCACATTGTTGGTCAAAAAGTGCTTCTCTCGCTCTGAAAAGCATTTTGCACGCATAAAAACTTGACATGTGAATATTTCTGTTTCTTTCAATGGAAACGTGTTATTATGCTTACAAAAGGGTTATTTAAGCATAAACCACCATTTGGGAGTGAATTCCATTAGTTTTGAGCAATATCAAAATTGAAAGGTCAGAGTCACATTGTTGGTCAAAAAGTGCTTCTCTCGCTCTGAAAAGCATTTTGCACGCATAAAAACTTGACATGTGAATATTTCTGTTTCTTTCAATGGAAACGTGTTATTATGCTTACAAAAGGTTTATTTAAGCATAAACCACCATTTGGGAGTGAATTCCATTAGTTTTGAGCAATATCAACATTGTAAGGTAAAAATCACATTGTTGGTCAAAAAGTGCTTCTCTCGCTCTGAAAAGCATTTTGCACGCATAAAAACTTGACATGTGAATATTTCTGTTTCTTTCAATTCAAACGTGTTATTATGCTTAGAAAAGGGTTATTTAAGCATAAACCACCATTTGGGAGTGAATTCCATTAGTTTTGAGCAATATCAAAATTGAAAGGTCAGAGTCACATTGTTGGTCAAAAAGTGCTTCTCTCGCTCTGAAAAGCATTTTGCACGCATAAAAACTTGACAAGTGAATATTTCTGTTCCTTTCAATTCAAACGTGTTATTATGATACAAAAGGGTTATTTAAGCATAAACCACCATTTGGGAGTGAATTCCATTAGTTTTGAGCAATATCAACATTGTAAGGTAAAAATCACATTGTTGGTCAAAAAGTGCTTCTCTCGCTCTGAAAAGCATTTTGCACGCATAAAAACTTGACAAGTGAATATTTCTGTTCCTTTCAATTCAAACGTGTTATTATGATACAAAAGGGTTATTTAAGCATAAACCACCATTTGGGAGTGAATTCCATTAGTTTTGAGCAATATCAACATTGTAAGGTAAAAATCACATTGTTGGTCAAAAAGTGCTTCTCTCGCTCTGAAAAGCATTTTGCACGCATAAAAACTTGACATGTGAATATTTCTGTTTCTTTCAATGGAAACGTGTTATTATGCTTACAAAAGGGTTATTTAAGCATAAACCACCATTTGGGAGTGAATTCCATTAGTTTTGAGCAATATCAAAATTGAAAGGTCAGAATCACATTGTTGGTCAAAAAGTGCTTCTCTCGCTCTGAAAAGCATTTTGCACGCATAAAAACTTGACATGTGAATATTTCTGTTACTTTCAATGGAAACGTGTTATTATGCTTACAAAAGGGTTATTTAAGCATAAACCACCATTTGGGAGTGAATTCCATTAGTTTTGAGCAATATCAAAATTGAAAGGTCAGAGTCACATTGTTGGTCAAAAAGTGCTTCTCTCGCTCTGAAAAGCATTTTGCACGCATAAAAACTTGACATGTGAATATTTCTGTTTCTTTCAATGGAAACGTGTTATTATGCTTACAAAAGGTTTATTTAAGCATAAACCACCATTTGGGAGTGAATTCCATTAGTTTTGAGCAATATCAAAATTGAAAGGTAAAAATCACATTGTTGGTCAAAAAGTGCTTCTCTCGCTCTGAAAAGCATTTTGCACACATAAAAACTTGACATGTGAATATTTCTGTTTCTTTCAATTCAAACGTGTTATTATGCTTAGAAAAGGGTTATTTAAGCATAAACCACCATTTGGGAGTGAATTCCATTAGTTTTGAGCAATATCAAAATTGAAAGGTCAGAGTCACATTGTTGGTCAAAAAGTGCTTCTCTCGCTCTGAAAAGCATTTTGCACGCATAAAAACTTGACAAGTGAATATTTCTGTTCCTTTCAATTCAAACGTGTTATTATGATACAAAAGGGTTATTTAAGCATAAACCACCATTTGGGAGTGAATTCCATTAGTTTTGAGCAATATCAACATTGTAAGGTAAAAATCACATTGTTGGTCAAAAAGTGCTTCTCTCGCTCTGAAAAGCATTTTGCACGCATAAAAACTTGACATGTGAATATTTCTGTTTCTTTCAATGGAAACGTGTTATTATGCTTACAAAAGGGTTATTTAAGCATAAACCACCATTTGGGAGTGAATTCCATTAGTTTTGAGCAATATCAAAATTGAAAGGTCAGAATCACATTGTTGGTCAAAAAGTGCTTCTCTCGCTCTGAAAAGCATTTTGCACGCATAAAAACTTGACATGTGAATATTTCTGTTACTTTCAATGGAAACGTGTTATTATGCTTACAAAAGGGTTATTTAAGCATAAACCACCATTTGGGAGTGAATTCCATTAGTTTTGAGCAATATCAAAATTGAAAGGTCAGAGTCACATTGTTGGTCAAAAAGTGCTTCTCTCGCTCTGAAAAGCATTTTGCACGCATAAAAACTTGACATGTGAATATTTCTGTTTCTTTCAATGGAAACGTGTTATTATGCTTACAAAAGGTTTATTTAAGCATAAACCACCATTTGGGAGTGAATTCCATTAGTTTTGAGCAATATCAAAATTGAAAGGTAAAAATCACATTGTTGGTCAAAAAGTGCTTCTCTCGCTCTGAAAAGCATTTTGCACACATAAAAACTTGACATTTGAATATTTCTGTTTCTTTCAATTCAAACGTGTTATTATGCTTAGAAAAGGGTTATTTAAGCATAAACCACCATTTGGGAGTGAATTCCATTAGTTTTGAGCAATATCAAAATTGAAAGGTCAGAGTCACATTGTTGGTCAAAAAGTGCTTCTCTCGCTCTGAAAAGCATTTTGCACGCATAAAAACTTGACAAGTGAATATTTCTGTTCCTTTCAATTCAAACGTGTTATTATGATACAAAAGGGTTATTTAAGCATAAACCACCATTTGGGAGTGAATTCCATTCGTTTTGAGCAATATCAACATTGTAAGGTCAGAATCACATTGTTGGTCAAAAAGTGCTTCTCTCGCTCTGAAAAGCATTTTGCACGCATAAAAACTTGACAAGTGAATATTTCTGTTCCTTTCAATTCAAACGTGTTATTATGATACAAAAGGGTTATTTAAGCATAAACCACCATTTGGGAGTGAATTCCATTAGTTTTGAGCAATATCAACATTGTAAGGTAAAAATCACATTGTTGGTCAAAAAGTGCTTCTCTCGCTCTGAAAAGCATTTTGCACGCATAAAAACTTGACATGTGAATATTTCTGTTTCTTTCAATGGAAACGTGTTATTATGCTTACAAAAGGGTTATTTAAGCATAAACCACCATTTGGGAGTGAATTCCATTAGTTTTGAGCAATATCAAAATTGAAAGGTCAGAGTCACATTGTTGGTCAAAAAGTGCTTCTCTCGCTCTGAAAAGCATTTTGCACGCATAAAAACTTGACATGTGAATATTTCTGTTTCTTTCAATGGAAACGTGTTATTATGCTTACAAAAGGTTTATTTAAGCATAAACCACCATTTGGGAGTGAATTCCATTAGTTTTGAGCAATATCAACATTGTAAGGTAAAAATCACATTGTTGGTCAAAAAGTGCTTCTCTCGCTCTGAAAAGCATTTTGCACGCATAAAAACTTGACATGTGAATATTTCTGTTTCTTTCAATTCAAACGTGTTATTATGCTTAGAAAAGGGTTATTTAAGCATAAACCACCATTTGGGAGTGAATTCCATTAGTTTTGAGCAATATCAAAATTGAAAGGTCAGAGTCACATTGTTGGTCAAAAAGTGCTTCTCTCGCTCTGAAAAGCATTTTGCACGCATAAAAACTTGACAAGTGAATATTTCTGTTCCTTTCAATTCAAACGTGTTATTATGATACAAAAGGGTTATTTAAGCATAAACCACCATTTGGGAGTGAATTCCATTAGTTTTGAGCAATATCAACATTGTAAGGTAAAAATCACATTGTTGGTCAAAAAGTGCTTCTCTCGCTCTGAAAAGCATTTTGCACGCATAAAAACTTGACAAGTGAATATTTCTGTTCCTTTCAATTCAAACGTGTTATTATGATACAAAAGGGTTATTTAAGCATAAACCACCATTTGGGAGTGAATTCCATTAGTTTTGAGCAATATCAACATTGTAAGGTAAAAATCACATTGTTGGTCAAAAAGTGCTTCTCTCGCTCTGAAAAGCATTTTGCACGCATAAAAACTTGACATGTGAATATTTCTGTTTCTTTCAATGGAAACGTGTTATTATGCTTACAAAAGGGTTAATTAAGCATAAACCACCATTTGGGAGTGAATTCCATTAGTTTTGAGCAATATCAAAATTGAAAGGTCAGAATCACATTGTTGGTCAAAAAGTGCTTCTCTCGCTCTGAAAAGCATTTTGCACACATAAAAACTTGACATGTGAATATTTCTGTTACTTTCAATGGAAACGTGTTATTATGCTTACAAAAGGGTTATTTAAGCATAAACCACCATTTGGGAGTGAATTCCATTAGTTTTGAGCAATATCAAAATTGAAAGGTCAGAGTCACATTGTTGGTCAAAAAGTGCTTCTCTCGCTCTGAAAAGCATTTTGCACGCATAAAAACTTGACATGTGAATATTTCTGTTTCTTTCAATGGAAACGTGTTATTATGCTTACAAAAGGTTTATTTAAGCATAAACCACCATTTGGGAGTGAATTCCATTAGTTTTGAGCAATATCAAAATTGAAAGGTAAAAATCACATTGTTGGTCAAAAAGTGCTTCTCTCGCTCTGAAAAGCATTTTGCACACATAAAAACTTGACATGTGAATATTTCTGTTTCTTTCAATTCAAACGTGTTATTATGCTTAGAAAAGGGTTATTTAAGCATAAACCACCATTTGGGAGTGAATTCCATTAGTTTTGAGCAATATCAAAATTGAAAGGTCAGAGTCACATTGTTGGTCAAAAAGTGCTTCTCTCGCTCTGAAAAGCATTTTGCACGAATAAAAACTTGACAAGTGAATATTTCTGTTCCTTTCAATTCAAACGTGTTATTATGATACAAAAGGGTTATTTAAGCATAAACCACCATTTGGGAGTGAATTCCATTCGTTTTGAGCAATATCAACATTGTAAGGTCAGAATCACATTGTTGGTCAAAAAGTGCTTCTCTCGCTCTGAAAAGCATTTTGCACGCATAAAAACTTGACAAGTGAATATTTCTGTTCCTTTCAATTCAAACGTGTTATTATGATACAAAAGGGTTATTTAAGCATAAACCACCATTTGGGAGTGAATTCCATTAGTTTTGAGCAATATCAACATTGTAAGGTAAAAATCACATTGTTGGTCAAAAAGTGCTTCTCTCGCTCTGAAAAGCATTTTGCACGCATAAAAACTTGACATGTGAATATTTCTGTTTCTTTCAATGGAAACGTGTTATTATGCTTACAAAAGGGTTATTTAAGCATAAACCACCATTTGGGAGTGAATTCCATTAGTTTTGAGCAATATCAAAATTGAAATGTCAGAGTCACATTGTTGGTCAAAAAGTGCTTCTCTCGCTCTGAAAAGCATTTTGCACGCATAAAAACTTGACATGTGAATATTTCTGTTTCTTTCAATGGAAACGTGTTATTATGCTTACAAAAGGGTTATTTAAGCATAAACCACCATTTGGGAGTGAATTCCATTAGTTTTGAGCAATATCAAAATTGAAAGGTAAAAATCACATTGTTGGTCAAAAAGTGCTTCTCTCGCTCTGAAAAGCATTTTGCACACATAAAAACTTGACATGTGAATATTTCTGTTTCTTTCAATTCAAACGTGTTATTATGCTTACAAAAGGGTTATTTAAGCATAAACCACCATTTGGGAGTGAATTCCATTAGTTTTGAGCAATATCAAAATTGAAAGGTCAGAGTCACATTGTTGGTCAAAAAGTGCTTCTCTCGCTCTGAAAAGCATTTTGCACGCATAAAAACTTGACAAGTGAATATTTCTGTTCCTTTCAATTCAAACGTGTTATTATGATACAAAAGGGTTATTTAAGCATAAACCACCATTTGGGAGTGAATTCCATTCGTTTTGAGCAATATCAACATTGTAAGGTCAGAATCACATTGTTGGTCAAAAAGTGCTTCTCTCGCTCTGAAAAGCATTTTGCACGCATAAAAACTTGACAAGTGAATATTTCTGTTCCTTTCAATTCAAACGTGTTATTATGATACAAAAGGGTTATTTAAGCATAAACCACTATTTGGGAGTGAATTCCATTAGTTTTGAGCAATATCAACATTGTAAGGTAAAAATCACATTGTTGGTCAAAAAGTGCTTCCCTCGCTCTGAAAAGCATTTTGCACGCATAAAAACTTGACATGTGAATATTTCTGTTTCTTTCAATTCAAACGTGTTATTATGCTTAGAAAAGGGTTATTTAAGCATAAACCACCATTTGGGAGTGAATTCCATTAGTTTTGAGCAATATCAACATTGTAAGGTAAAAATCACATTGTTGGTCAAAAAGTGCTTCTCTCGCTCTGAAAAGCATTTTGCACGCATAAAAACTTGACATGTGAATATTTCTGTTTCTTTCAATGGAAACGTGTTATTATGCTTACAAAAGGGTTATTTAAGCATAAACCACCATTTGGGAGTGAATTCCATTAGTTTTGAGCAATATCAAAATTGAAAGGTCAGAATCACATTGTTGGTCAAAAAGTGCTTCTCTCGCTCTGAAAAGCATTTTGCACACATAAAAACTTGACATGTGAATATTTCTGTTACTTTCAATGGAAACGTGTTATTATGCTTACAAAAGGGTTATTTAAGCATAAACCACCATTTGGGAGTGAATTCCATTAGTTTTGAGCAATATCAAAATTGAAAGGTCAGAGTCACATTGTTGGTCAAAAAGTGCTTCTCTCGCTCTGAAAAGCATTTTGCACGCATAAAAACTTGACAAGTGAATATTTCTGTTCCTTTCAATTCAAACGTGTTATTATGATACAAAAGCGTTATTTAAGCATAAACCACCATTTGGGAGTGAATTCCATTAGTTTTGAGCAATATCAAAATTGAAAGGTCAGAATCACATTGTTGGTCAAAAAGTGCTTCTCTCGCTCTGAAAAGCATTTTGCACGCATAAAAACTTGACATGTGAATATTTCTGTTTCTTTCAATGGAAACGTGTTATTATGCTTACAAAAGGGTTATTTAAGCATAAACCACCATTTGGGAGTGAATTCCATTAGTTTTGAGCAATATCAAAATTGAAAGGTCAGAATCACATTGTTGGTCAAAAAGTGCTTCTCTCGCTCTGAAAAGCATTTTGCACGCATAAAAACTTGACAAGTGAATATTTCTGTTCCTTTCAATTCAAACGTGTTATTATGATACAAAAGGGTTATTTAAGCATAAACCACCATTTGGGAGTGAATTCCATTAGTTTTGAGCAATATCAACATTGTAAGGTAAAAATCACATTGTTGGTCAAAAAGTGCTTCTCTCGCTCTGAAAAGCATTTTGCACGCATAAAAACTTGACATGTGAATATTTCTTTTTCTTTCAATTCAAACGTGTTATTATGCTTACAAAAGGGTTATTTAAGCATAAACCACCATTTGGGAGTGAATTCCATTAGTTTTGAGCAATATCAAAATTGAAAGGTCAGAATCACATTGTTGGTCAAAAAGTGCTTCTCTCGCTCTGAAAAGCATTTTGCACGCATAAAAACTTGACAAGTGAATATTTCTGTTCCTTTCAATTCAAACGTGTTATTATGATACAAAAGGGTTATTTAAGCATAAACCACCATTTGGGAGTGAATTCCATTAGTTTTGAGCAATATCAACATTGTAAGGTAAAAATCACATTGTTGGTCAAAAAGTGCTTCTCTCGCTCTGAAAAGCATTTTGCACGCATAAAAACTTGACATGTGAATATTTCTGTTTCTTTCAATGGAAACGTGTTATTATGCTTACAAAAGGGTTATTTAAGCATAAACCACCATTTGGGAGTGAATTCCATTAGTTTTGAGCAATATCAAAATTGAAAGGTCAGAATCACATTGTTGGTCAAAAAGTGCTTCTCTCGCTCTGAAAAGCATTTTGCACACATAAAAACTTGACATGTGAATATTTCTGTTCCTTTCAATTCAAACGTGTTATTATGATACAAAAGGGTTATTTAAGCATAAACCACCATTTGGGAGTGAATTCCATTAGTTTTGAGCAATATCAACATTGTAAGGTAAAAATCACATTGTTGGTCAAAAAGTGCTTCTCTCGCTCTGAAAAGCATTTTGCACGCATAAAAACTTGACATGTGAATATTTCTGTTTCTTTCAATGGAAACGTGTTATTATGCTTAGAAAAGGGTTATTTAAGCATAAACCACCATTTGGGAGTGAATTCCATTAGTTTTGAGCAATATCAAAATTGAAAGGTCAGAATCACATTGTTGGTCAAAAAGTGTTTCTCTCGCTCTGAAAAGCATTTTGCACGCATAAAAACTTGACATGTGAATATTTCTGTTTCTTTCAATGGAAACGTGTTATTATGCTTACAAAAGGGTTATTTAAGCATAAACCACCATTTGGGAGTGAATTCCATTAGTTTTGAGCAATATCAAAATTGAAAGGTCAGAATCACATTGTTGGTCAAAAAGTGCTTCTCTCGCTCTGAAAAGCATTTTGCACACATAAAAACTTGACATGTGAATATTTCTGTTTCTTTCAATGGAAACGTGTTATTATGCTTACAAAAGGGTTATTTAAGCATAAACCACCATTTGGGAGTGAATTCCATTAGTTTTGAGCAATATCAAAATTGAAAGGTCAGAATCACATTGTTGGTCAAAAAGTGCTTCTCTCGCTCTGAAAAGCATTTTGCACACATAAAAACTTGACATGTGAATATTTCTGTTACTTTCAATGGAAACGTGTTATTATGCTTACAAAAGGGTTATTTAAGCATAAACCACCATTTGGGAGTGAATTCCATTAGTTTTGAGCAATATCAAAATTGAAAGGTCAGAGTCACATTGTTGGTCAAAAAGTGCTTCTCTCGCTCTGAAAAGCATTTTGCACGCATAAAAACTTGATAAGTGAATATTTCTGTTCCTTTCAATTCAAACGTGTTATTATGATACAAAAGCGTTATTTAAGCATAAACCACCATTTGGGAGTGAATTCCATTCGTTTTGAGCAATATCAACATTGTAAGGTCAGAATCACATTGTTGGTCAAAAAGTGCTTCTCTCGCTCTGAAAAGCATTTTGCACGCATAAAAACTTGACAAGTGAATATTTCTGTTCCTTTCAATTCAAACGTGTTATTATGATACAAAAGGGTTATTTAAGCATAAACCACCATTTGGGAGTGAATTCCATTAGTTTTGAGCAATATCAACATTGTAAGGTAAAAATCACATTGTTGGTCAAAAAGTGCTTCTCTCGCTCTGAAAAGCATTTTGCACGCATAAAAACTTGACATGTGAATATATCTGTTTCTTTCAATGGAAACGTGTTATTATGCTTACAAAAGGGTTATTTAAGCATAAACCACCATTTGGGAGTGAATTCCATTAGTTTTGAGCAATATCAAAATTGAAAGGTCAGAATCACATTGTTGGTCAAAAAGTGCTTCTCTCGCTCTGAAAAGCATTTTGCACACATAAAAACTTGACATGTGAATATTTCTGTTACTTTCAATGGAAACGTGTTATTATGCTTACAAAAGGGTTATTTAAGCATAAACCACCATTTGGGAGTGAATTCCATTAGTTTTGAGCAATATCAAAATTGAAAGGTCAGAGTCACATTGTTGGTCAAAAAGTGCTTCTCTCGCTCTGAAAAGCATTTTGCACGCATAAAAACTTGACAAGTGAATATTTCTGTTCCTTTCAATTCAAACGTGTTATTATGATACAAAAGCGTTATTTAAGCATAAACCACCATTTGGGAGTGAATTCCATTCGTTTTGAGCAATATCAACATTGTAAGGTCAGAATCACATTGTTGGTCAAAAAGTGCTTCTCTCGCTCTGAAAAGCATTTTGCACGCATAAAAACTTGACAAGTGAATATTTCTGTTCCTTTCAATTCAAACGTGTTATTATGATACAAAAGGGTTATTTAAGCATAAACCACCATTTGGGAGTGAATTCCATTAGTTTTGAGCAATATCAACATTGTAAGGTAAAAATCACATTGTTGGTCAAAAAGTGCTTCTCTCGCTCTGAAAAGCATTTTGCACGCATAAAAACTTGGCATGTGAATATTTCTGTTTCTTTCAATTCAAACGTGTTATTATGCTTAGAAAAGGGTTATTTAAGCATAAACCACCATTTGGGAGTGAATTCCATTCGTTTTGAGCAATATCAACATTGTAAGGTCAGAATCACATTGTTGGTCAAAAAGTGCTTCTCTCGCTCTGAAAAGCATTTTGCACGCATAAAAACTTGACAAGTGAATATTTCTGTTCCTTTCAATTCAAACGTGTTATTATGATACAAAAGGGTTATTTAAGCATAAACCACCATTTGGGAGTGAATTCCATTAGTTTTGAGCAATATCAACATTGTAAGGTAAAAATCACATTGTTGGTCAAAAAGTGCTTCTCTCGCTCTGAAAAGCATTTTGCACGCATAAAAACTTGACATGTGAATATTTCTGTTTCTTTCAATTCAAACGTGTTATTATGCTTACAAAAGGGTTATTTAAGCATAAACCACCATTTGGGAGTGAATTCCATTAGTTTTGAGCAATATCAAAATTGAAAGGTCAGAATCACATTGTTGGTCAAAAAGTGCTTCTCTCGCTCTGAAAAGCATTTTGCACGCATAAAAACTTGACAAGTGAATATTTCTGTTCCTTTCAATTCAAACGTGTTATTATGATACAAAAGGGTTATTTAAGCATAAACCACCATTTGGGAGTGAATTCCATTAGTTTTGAGCAATATCAACATTGTAAGGTAAAAATCACATTGTTGGTCAAAAAGTGCTTCTCTCGCTCTGAAAAGCATTTTGCACGCATAAAAACTTGACATGTGAATATTTCTGTTTCTTTCAATGGAAACGTGTTATTATGCTTACAAAAGGGTTATTTAAGCATAAACCACCATTTGGGAGTGAATTCCATTAGTTTTGAGCAATATCAAAATTGAAAGGTCAGAATCACATTGTTGGTCAAAAAGTGCTTCTCTCGCTCTGAAAAGCATTTTGCACACATAAAAACTTGACATGTGAATATTTCTGTTCCTTTCAATTCAAACGTGTTATTATGATACAAAAGGGTTATTTAAGCATAAACCACCATTTGGGAGTGAATTCCATTAGTTTTGAGCAATATCAACATTGTAAGGTAAAAATCACATTGTTGGTCAAAAAGTGCTTCTCTCGCTCTGAAAAGCATTTTGCACGCATAAAAACTTGACATGTGAATATTTCTGTTTCTTTCAATGGAAACGTGTTATTATGCTTACAAAAGGGTTATTTAAGCATAAACCACCATTTGGGAGTGAATTCCATTAGTTTTGAGCAATATCAAAATTGAAAGGTCAGAATCACATTGTTGGTCAAAAAGTGCTTCTCTCGCTCTGAAAAGCATTTTGCACGCATAAAAACTTGACATGTGAATATTTCTGTTTCTTTCAATGGAAACGTGTTATTATGCTT
This sequence comes from Pollachius pollachius, assembly GCF_949987615.1. Classification (NCBI taxonomy): domain Eukaryota; kingdom Metazoa; phylum Chordata; class Actinopteri; order Gadiformes; family Gadidae; genus Pollachius; species Pollachius pollachius. The sequence continues at coordinate 164,747 of NW_027641181.1, forward strand.
ACAAAAGGGTTATTTAAGCATAAACCACCATTTGGGAGTGAATTCCATTAGTTTTGAGCAATATCAAAATTGAAAGGTCAGAATCACATTGTTGGTCAAAAAGTGCTTCTCTCGCTCTGAAAAGCATTTTGCACGCATAAAAACTTGACAAGTGAATATTTCTGTTCCTTTCAATTCAAACGTGTTATTATGATACAAAAGGGTTATTTAAGCATAAACCACCATTTGGGAGTGAATTCCATTAGTTTTGAGCAATATCAACATTGTAAGGTAAAAATCACATTGTTGGTCAAAAAGTGCTTCTCTCGCTCTGAAAAGCATTTTGCACGCATAAAAACTTGACATGTGAATATTTCTGTTTCTTTCAATGGAAACGTGTTATTATGCTTACAAAAGGGTTATTTAAGCATAAACCACCATTTGGGAGTGAATTCCATTAGTTTTGAGCAATATCAAAATTGAAAGGTCAGAATCACATTGTTGGTCAAAAAGTGCTTCTCTCGCTCTGAAAAGCATTTTGCACGCATAAAAACTTGACAAGTGAATATTTCTGTTCCTTTCAATTCAAACGTGTTATTATGATACAAAAGGGTTATTTAAGCATAAACCACCATTTGGGAGTGAATTCCATTAGTTTTGAGCAATATCAACATTGTAAGGTAAAAATCACATTGTTGGTCAAAAAGTGCTTCTCTCGCTCTGAAAAGCATTTTGCACGCATAAAAACTTGACATGTGAATATTTCTGTTTCTTTCAATGGAAACGTGTTATTATGCTTACAAAAGGGTTATTTAAGCATAAACCACCATTTGGGAGTGAATTCCATTAGTTTTGAGCAATATCAAAATTGAAAGGTCAGAATCACATTGTTGGTCAAAAAGTGCTTCTCTCGCTCTGAAAAGCATTTTGCACACATAAAAACTTGACATGTGAATATTTCTGTTCCTTTCAATTCAAACGTGTTATTATGATACAAAAGGGTTATTTAAGCATAAACCACCATTTGGGAGTGAATTCCATTAGTTTTGAGCAATATCAACATTGTAAGGTAAAAATCACATTGTTGGTCAAAAAGTGCTTCTCTCGCTCTGAAAAGCATTTTGCACGCATAAAAACTTGACATGTGAATATTTCTGTTTCTTTCAATGGAAACGTGTTATTATGCTTACAAAAGGGTTATTTAAGCATAAACCACCATTTGGGAGTGAATTCCATTAGTTTTGAGCAATATCAAAATTGAAAGGTCAGAATCACATTGTTGGTCAAAAAGTGCTTCTCTCGCTCTGAAAAGCATTTTGCACGCATAAAAACTTGACATGTGAATATTTCTGTTTCTTTCAATGGAAACGTGTTATTATGCTTACAAAAGGGTTATTTAAGCATAAACCACCATTTGGGAGTGAATTCCATTAGTTTTGAGCAATATCAAAATTGAAAGGTCAGAATCACATTGTTGGTCAAAAAGTGCTTCTCTCGCTCTGAAAAGCATTTTGCACACATAAAAACTTGACATGTGAATATTTCTGTTTCTTTCAATGGAAACGTGTTATTATGCTTACAAAAGGGTTATTTAAGCATAAACCACCATTTGGGAGTGAATTCCATTAGTTTTGAGCAATATCAAAATTGAAAGGTCAGAATCACATTGTTGGTCAAAAAGTGCTTCTCTCGCTCTGAAAAGCATTTTGCACACATAAAAACTTGACATGTGAATATTTCTGTTACTTTCAATGGAAACGTGTTATTATGCTTACAAAAGGGTTATTTAAGCATAAACCACCATTTGGGAGTGAATTCCATTAGTTTTGAGCAATATCAAAATTGAAAGGTCAGAGTCACATTGTTGGTCAAAAAGTGCTTCTCTCGCTCTGAAAAGCATTTTGCACGCATAAAAACTTGATAAGTGAATATTTCTGTTCCTTTCAATTCAAACGTGTTATTATGATACAAAAGCGTTATTTAAGCATAAACCACCATTTGGGAGTGAATTCCATTCGTTTTGAGCAATATCAACATTGTAAGGTCAGAATCACATTGTTGGTCAAAAAGTGCTTCTCTCGCTCTGAAAAGCATTTTGCACGCATAAAAACTTGACAAGTGAATATTTCTGTTCCTTTCAATTCAAACGTGTTATTATGATACAAAAGGGTTATTTAAGCATAAACCACCATTTGGGAGTGAATTCCATTAGTTTTGAGCAATATCAACATTGTAAGGTAAAAATCACATTGTTGGTCAAAAAGTGCTTCTCTCGCTCTGAAAATCATTTTGCACGCATAAAAACTTGACATGTGAATATTTCTGTTTCTTTCAATGGAAACGTGTTATTATGCTTACAAAAGGGTTATTTAAGCATAAACCACCATTTGGGAGTGAATTCCATTAGTTTTGAGCAATATCAAAATTGAAAGGTCAGAATCACATTGTTGGTCAAAAAGTGCTTCTCTCGCTCTGAAAAGCATTTTGCACGCATAAAAACTTGACAAGTGAATATTTCTGTTCCTTTCAATTCAAACGTGTTATTATGATACAAAAGGGTTATTTAAGCATAAACCACCATTTGGGAGTGAATTCCATTAGTTTTGAGCAATATCAACATTGTAAGGTAAAAATCACATTGTTGGTCAAAAAGTGCTTCTCTCGCTCTGAAAAGCATTTTGCACGCATAAAAACTTGACATGTGAATATTTCTGTTTCTTTCAATGGAAACGTGTTATTATGCTTACAAAAGGGTTATTTAAGCATAAACCACCATTTGGGAGTGAATTCCATTAGTTTTGAGCAATATCAAAATTGAAAGGTCAGAATCACATTGTTGGTCAAAAAGTGCTTCTCTCGCTCTGAAAAGCATTTTGCACACATAAAAACTTGACATGTGAATATTTCTGTTCCTTTCAATTCAAACGTGTTATTATGATACAAAAGGGTTATTTAAGCATAAACCACCATTTGGGAGTGAATTCCATTAGTTTTGAGCAATATCAACATTGTAAGGTAAAAATCACATTGTTGGTCAAAAAGTGCTTCTCTCGCTCTGAAAAGCATTTTGCACGCATAAAAACTTGACATGTGAATATTTCTGTTTCTTTCAATGGAAACGTGTTATTATGCTTACAAAAGGGTTATTTAAGCATAAACCACCATTTGGGAGTGAATTCCATTAGTTTTGAGCAATATCAAAATTGAAAGGTCAGAATCACATTGTTGGTCAAAAAGTGCTTCTCTCGCTCTGAAAAGCATTTTGCACGCATAAAAACTTGACATGTGAATATTTCTGTTTCTTTCAATGGAAACGTGTTATTATGCTTACAAAAGGGTTATTTAAGCATAAACCACCATTTGGGAGTGAATTCCATTAGTTTTGAGCAATATCAAAATTGAAAGGTCAGAATCACATTGTTGGTCAAAAAGTGCTTCTCTCGCTCTGAAAAGCATTTTGCACGCATAAAAACTTGACAAGTGAATATTTCTGTTCCTTTCAATTCAAACGTGTTATTATGATACAAAAGGGTTATTTAAGCATAAACCACCATTTGGGAGTGAATTCCATTAGTTTTGAGCAATATCAACATTGTAAGGTAAAAATCACATTGTTGGTCAAAAAGTGCTTCTCTCGCTCTGAAAAGCATTTTGCACGCATAAAAACTTGACATGTGAATATTTCTGTTTCTTTCAATGGAAACGTGTTATTATGCTTACAAAAGGGTTATTTAAGCATAAACCACCATTTGGGAGTGAATTCCATTAGTTTTGAGCAATATCAAAATTGAAAGGTCAGAATCACATTGTTGGTCAAAAAGTGCTTCTCTCGCTCTGAAAAGCATTTTGCACGCATAAAAACTTGACAAGTGAATATTTCTGTTCCTTTCAATTCAAACGTGTTATTATGATACAAAAGGGTTATTTAAGCATAAACCACCATTTGGGAGTGAATTCCATTAGTTTTGAGCAATATCAACATTGTAAGGTAAAAATCACATTGTTGGTCAAAAAGTGCTTCTCTCGCTCTGAAAAGCATTTTGCACGCATAAAAACTTGACATGTGAATATTTCTGTTTCTTTCAATGGAAACGTGTTATTATGCTTACAAAAGGGTTATTTAAGCATAAACCACCATTTGGGAGTGAATTCCATTAGTTTTGAGCAATATCAAAATTGAAAGGTCAGAATCACATTGTTGGTCAAAAAGTGCTTCTCTCGCTCTGAAAAGCATTTTGCACACATAAAAACTTGACATGTGAATATTTCTGTTCCTTTCAATTCAAACGTGTTATTATGATACAAAAGGGTTATTTAAGCATAAACCACCATTTGGGAGTGAATTCCATTAGTTTTGAGCAATATCAACATTGTAAGGTAAAAATCACATTGTTGGTCAAAAAGTGCTTCTCTCGCTCTGAAAAGCATTTTGCACGCATAAAAACTTGACATGTGAATATTTCTGTTTCTTTCAATGGAAACGTGTTATTATGCTTACAAAAGGGTTATTTAAGCATAAACCACCATTTGGGAGTGAATTCCATTAGTTTTGAGCAATATCAAAATTGAAAGGTCAGAATCACATTGTTGGTCAAAAAGTGCTTCTCTCGCTCTGAAAAGCATTTTGCACGCATAAAAACTTGACATGTGAATATTTCTGTTTCTTTCAATGGAAACGTGTTATTATGCTTACAAAAGGGTTATTTAAGCATAAACCACCATTTGGGAGTGAATTCCATTAGTTTTGAGCAATATCAAAATTGAAAGGTCAGAATCACATTGTTGGTCAAAAAGTGCTTCTCTCGCTCTGAAAAGCATTTTGCACACATAAAAACTTGACATGTGAATATTTCTGTTTCTTTCAATGGAAACGTGTTATTATGCTTACAAAAGGGTTATTTAAGCATAAACCACCATTTGGGAGTGAATTCCATTAGTTTTGAGCAATATCAAAATTGAAAGGTCAGAATCACATTGTTGGTCAAAAAGTGCTTCTCTCGCTCTGAAAAGCATTTTGCACACATAAAAACTTGACATGTGAATATTTCTGTTACTTTCAATGGAAACGTGTTATTATGCTTACAAAAGGGTTATTTAAGCATAAACCACCATTTGGGAGTGAATTCCATTAGTTTTGAGCAATATCAAAATTGAAAGGTCAGAGTCACATTGTTGGTCAAAAAGTGCTTCTCTCGCTCTGAAAAGCATTTTGCACGCATAAAAACTTGATAAGTGAATATTTCTGTTCCTTTCAATTCAAACGTGTTATTATGATACAAAAGCGTTATTTAAGCATAAACCACCATTTGGGAGTGAATTCCATTCGTTTTGAGCAATATCAACATTGTAAGGTCAGAATCACATTGTTGGTCAAAAAGTGCTTCTCTCGCTCTGAAAAGCATTTTGCACGCATAAAAACTTGACAAGTGAATATTTCTGTTCCTTTCAATTCAAACGTGTTATTATGATACAAAAGGGTTATTTAAGCATAAACCACCATTTGGGAGTGAATTCCATTAGTTTTGAGCAATATCAACATTGTAAGGTAAAAATCACATTGTTGGTCAAAAAGTGCTTCTCTCGCTCTGAAAATCATTTTGCACGCATAAAAACTTGACATGTGAATATTTCTGTTTCTTTCAATGGAAACGTGTTATTATGCTTACAAAAGGGTTATTTAAGCATAAACCACCATTTGGGAGTGAATTCCATTAGTTTTGAGCAATATCAACATTGTAAGGTAAAAATCACATTGTTGGTCAAAAAGTGCTTCTCTCGCTCTGAAAAGCATTTTGCACGCATAAAAACTTGACATGTGAATATTTCTGTTTCTTTCAATGGAAACGTGTTATTATGCTTACAAAAGGGTTATTTAAGCATAAACCACCATTTGGGAGTGAATTCCATTAGTTTTGAGCAATATCAAAATTGAAAGGTCAGAATCACATTGTTGGTCAAAAAGTGCTTCTCTCGCTCTGAAAAGCATTTTGCACGCATAAAAACTTGACATGTGAATATTTCTGTTTCTTTCAATGGAAACGTGTTATTATGCTTACAAAAGGGTTATTTAAGCATAAACCACCATTTGGGAGTGAATTCCATTAGTTTTGAGCAATATCAAAATTGAAAGGTCAGAATCACATTGTTGGTCAAAAAGTGCTTCTCTCGCTCTGAAAAGCATTTTGCACACATAAAAACTTGACATGTGAATATTTCTGTTTCTTTCAATGGAAACGTGTTATTATGCTTACAAAAGGGTTATTTAAGCATAAACCACCATTTGGGAGTGAATTCCATTAGTTTTGAGCAATATCAAAATTGAAAGGTCAGAATCACATTGTTGGTCAAAAAGTGCTTCTCTCGCTCTGAAAAGCATTTTGCACACATAAAAACTTGACATGTGAATATTTCTGTTACTTTCAATGGAAACGTGTTATTATGCTTACAAAAGGGTTATTTAAGCATAAACCACCATTTGGGAGTGAATTCCATTAGTTTTGAGCAATATCAAAATTGAAAGGTCAGAGTCACATTGTTGGTCAAAAAGTGCTTCTCTCGCTCTGAAAAGCATTTTGCACGCATAAAAACTTGATAAGTGAATATTTCTGTTCCTTTCAATTCAAACGTGTTATTATGATACAAAAGCGTTATTTAAGCATAAACCACCATTTGGGAGTGAATTCCATTCGTTTTGAGCAATATCAACATTGTAAGGTCAGAATCACATTGTTGGTCAAAAAGTGCTTCTCTCGCTCTGAAAAGCATTTTGCACGCATAAAAACTTGACAAGTGAATATTTCTGTTCCTTTCAATTCAAACGTGTTATTATGATACAAAAGGGTTATTTAAGCATAAACCACCATTTGGGAGTGAATTCCATTAGTTTTGAGCAATATCAACATTGTAAGGTAAAAATCACATTGTTGGTCAAAAAGTGCTTCTCTCGCTCTGAAAAGCATTTTGCACGCATAAAAACTTGACATGTGAATATTTCTGTTTCTTTCAATGGAAACGTGTTATTATGCTTACAAAAGGGTTATTTAAGCATAAACCACCATTTGGGAGTGAATTCCATTAGTTTTGAGCAATATCAAAATTGAAAGGTCAGAATCACATTGTTGGTCAAAAAGTGCTTCTCTCGCTCTGAAAAGCATTTTGCACACATAAAAACTTGACATGTGAATATTTCTGTTACTTTCAATGGAAACGTGTTATTATGCTTACAAAAGGGTTATTTAAGCATAAACCACCATTTGGGAGTGAATTCCATTAGTTTTGAGCAATATCAAAATTGAAAGGTCAGAGTCACATTGTTGGTCAAAAAGTGCTTCTCTCGCTCTGAAAAGCATTTTGCACGCATAAAAACTTGACATGTGAATATTTCTGTTTCTTTCAATGGAAACGTGTTATTATGCTTACAAAAGGTTTATTTAAGCATAAACCACCATTTGGGAGTGAATTCCATTAGTTTTGAGCAATATCAAAATTGAAAGGTAAAAATCACATTGTTGGTCAAAAAGTGCTTCTCTCGCTCTGAAAAGCATTTTGCACACATAAAAACTTGACATGTGAATATTTCTGTTTCTTTCAATTCAAACGTGTTATTATGCTTAGAAAAGGGTTATTTAAGCATAAACCACCATTTGGGAGTGAATTCCATTAGTTTTGAGCAATATCAAAATTGAAAGGTCAGAGTCACATTGTTGGTCAAAAAGTGCTTCTCTCGCTCTGAAAAGCATTTTGCACGCATAAAAACTTGACAAGTGAATATTTCTGTTCCTTTCAATTCAAACGTGTTATTATGATACAAAAGGGTTATTTAAGCATAAACCACCATTTGGGAGTGAATTCCATTCGTTTTGAGCAATATCAACATTGTAAGGTCAGAATCACATTGTTGGTCAAAAAGTGCTTCTCTCGCTCTGAAAAGCATTTTGCACGCATAAAAACTTGACATGTGAATATTTCTGTTTCTTTCAATGGAAACGTGTTATTATGCTTACAAAAGGGTTATTTAAGCATAAACCACCATTTGGGAGTGAATTCCATTAGTTTTGAGCAATATCAAAATTGAAAGGTCAGAGTCACATTGTTGGTCAAAAAGTGCTTCTCTCGCTCTGAAAAGCATTTTGCACGCATAAAAACTTGACAAGTGAATATTTCTGTTCCTTTCAATTCAAACGTGTTATTATGATACAAAAGGGTTATTTAAGCATAAACCACCATTTGGGAGTGAATTCCATTCGTTTTGAGCAATATCAACATTGTAAGGTCAGAATCACATTGTTGGTCAAAAAGTGCTTCTCTCGCTCTGAAAAGCATTTTGCACGCATAAAAACTTGACAAGTGAATATTTCTGTTCCTTTCAATTCAAACGTGTTATTATGATACAAAAGGGTTATTTAAGCATAAACCACCATTTGGGAGTGAATTCCATTAGTTTTGAGCAATATCAACATTGTAAGGTAAAAATCACATTGTTGGTCAAAAAGTGCTTCTCTCGCTCTGAAAAGCATTTTGCACGCATAAAAACTTGGCATGTGAATATTTCTGTTTCTTTCAATTCAAACGTGTTATTATGCTTAGAAAAGGGTTATTTAAGCATAAACCACCATTTGGGAGTGAATTCCATTAGTTTTGAGCAATATCAAAATTGAAAGGTCAGAGTCACATTGTTGGTCAAAAAGTGCTTCTCTCGCTCTGAAAAGCATTTTGCACGCATAAAAACTTGACAAGTGAATATTTCTGTTCCTTTCAATTCAAACGTGTTATTATGATACAAAAGGGTTATTTAAGCATAAACCACCATTTGGGAGTGAATTCCATTCGTTTTGAGCAATATCAACATTGTAAGGTCAGAATCACATTGTTGGTCAAAAAGTGCTTCTCTCGCTCTGAAAAGCATTTTGCACGCATAAAAACTTGACAAGTGAATATTTCTGTTCCTTTCAATTCAAACGTGTTATTATGATACAAAAGGGTTATTTAAGCATAAGCCACCATTTGGGAGTGAATTCCATTAGTTTTGAGCAATATCAACATTGTAAGGTAAAAATCACATTGTTGGTCAAAAAGTGCTTCTCTCGCTCTGAAAAGCATTTTGCACGCATAAAAACTTGACATGTGAATATTTCTGTTTCTTTCAATGGAAACGTGTTATTATGCTTACAAAAGGGTTATTTAAGCATAAACCACCATTTGGGAGTGAATTCCATTAGTTTTGAGCAATATCAAAATTGAAAGGTCAGAATCACATTGTTGGTCAAAAAGTGCTTCTCTCGCTCTGAAAAGCATTTTGCACGCATAAAAACTTGACATGTGAATATTTCTGTTTCTTTCAATGGAAACGTGTTATTATGCTTACAAAAGGGTTATTTAAGCATAAACCACCATTTGGGAGTGAATTCCATTAGTTTTGAGCAATATCAAAATTGAAAGGTCAGAATCACATTGTTGGTCAAAAAGTGCTTCTCTCGCTCTGAAAAGCATTTTGCACACATAAAAACTTGACATGTGAATATTTCTGTTTCTTTCAATGGAAACGTGTTATTATGCTTACAAAAGGGTTATTTAAGCATAAACCACCATTTGGGAGTGAATTCCATTAGTTTTGAGCAATATCAAAATTGAAAGGTCAGAATCACATTGTTGGTCAAAAAGTGCTTCTCTCGCTCTGAAAAGCATTTTGCACACATAAAAACTTGACATGTGAATATTTCTGTTACTTTCAATGGAAACGTGTTATTATGCTTACAAAAGGGTTATTTAAGCATAAACCACCATTTGGGAGTGAATTCCATTAGTTTTGAGCAATATCAAAATTGAAAGGTCAGAGTCACATTGTTGGTCAAAAAGTGCTTCTCTCGCTCTGAAAAGCATTTTGCACGCATAAAAACTTGATAAGTGAATATTTCTGTTCCTTTCAATTCAAACGTGTTATTATGATACAAAAGCGTTATTTAAGCATAAACCACCATTTGGGAGTGAATTCCATTCGTTTTGAGCAATATCAACATTGTAAGGTCAGAATCACATTGTTGGTCAAAAAGTGCTTCTCTCGCTCTGAAAAGCATTTTGCACGCATAAAAACTTGACAAGTGAATATTTCTGTTCCTTTCAATTCAAACGTGTTATTATGATACAAAAGGGTTATTTAAGCATAAACCACCATTTGGGAGTGAATTCCATTAGTTTTGAGCAATATCAACATTGTAAGGTAAAAATCACATTGTTGGTCAAAAAGTGCTTCTCTCGCTCTGAAAAGCATTTTGCACGCATAAAAACTTGACATGTGAATATTTCTGTTTCTTTCAATGGAAACGTGTTATTATGCTTACAAAAGGGTTATTTAAGCATAAACCACCATTTGGGAGTGAATTCCATTAGTTTTGAGCAATATCAAAATTGAAAGGTCAGAATCACATTGTTGGTCAAAAAGTGCTTCTCTCGCTCTGAAAAGCATTTTGCACACATAAAAACTTGACATGTGAATATTTCTGTTACTTTCAATGGAAACGTGTTATTATGCTTACAAAAGGGTTATTTAAGCATAAACCACCATTTGGGAGTGAATTCCATTAGTTTTGAGCAATATCAAAATTGAAAGGTCAGAGTCACATTGTTGGTCAAAAAGTGCTTCTCTCGCTCTGAAAAGCATTTTGCACGCATAAAAACTTGACATGTGAATATTTCTGTTTCTTTCAATGGAAACGTGTTATTATGCTTACAAAAGGTTTATTTAAGCATAAACCACCATTTGGGAGTGAATTCCATTAGTTTTGAGCAATATCAAAATTGAAAGGTAAAAATCACATTGTTGGTCAAAAAGTGCTTCTCTCGCTCTGAAAAGCATTTTGCACACATAAAAACTTGACATGTGAATATTTCTGTTTCTTTCAATTCAAACGTGTTATTATGCTTAGAAAAGGGTTATTTAAGCATAAACCACCATTTGGGAGTGAATTCCATTAGTTTTGAGCAATATCAAAATTGAAAGGTCAGAGTCACATTGTTGGTCAAAAAGTGCTTCTCTCGCTCTGAAAAGCATTTTGCACGCATAAAAACTTGACAAGTGAATATTTCTGTTCCTTTCAATTCAAACGTGTTATTATGATACAAAAGGGTTATTTAAGCATAAACCACCATTTGGGAGTGAATTCCATTCGTTTTGAGCAATATCAACATTGTAAGGTCAGAATCACATTGTTGGTCAAAAAGTGCTTCTCTCGCTCTGAAAAGCATTTTGCACGCATAAAAACTTGACATGTGAATATTTCTGTTTCTTTCAATGGAAACGTGTTATTATGCTTACAAAAGGGTTATTTAAGCATAAACCACCATTTGGGAGTGAATTCCATTAGTTTTGAGCAATATCAAAATTGAAAGGTCAGAGTCACATTGTTGGTCAAAAAGTGCTTCTCTCGCTCTGAAAAGCATTTTGCACGCATAAAAACTTGACAAGTGAATATTTCTGTTCCTTTCAATTCAAACGTGTTATTATGATACAAAAGGGTTATTTAAGCATAAACCACCATTTGGGAGTGAATTCCATTCGTTTTGAGCAATATCAACATTGTAAGGTCAGAATCACATTGTTGGTCAAAAAGTGCTTCTCTCGCTCTGAAAAGCATTTTGCACGCATAAAAACTTGACAAGTGAATATTTCTGTTCCTTTCAATTCAAACGTGTTATTATGATACAAAAGGGTTATTTAAGCATAAACCACCATTTGGGAGTGAATTCCATTAGTTTTGAGCAATATCAACATTGTAAGGTAAAAATCACATTGTTGGTCAAAAAGTGCTTCTCTCGCTCTGAAAAGCATTTTGCACGCATAAAAACTTGGCATGTGAATATTTCTGTTTCTTTCAATTCAAACGTGTTATTATGCTTAGAAAAGGGTTATTTAAGCATAAACCACCATTTGGGAGTGAATTCCATTAGTTTTGAGCAATATCAAAATTGAAAGGTCAGAGTCACATTGTTGGTCAAAAAGTGCTTCTCTCGCTCTGAAAAGCATTTTGCACGCATAAAAACTTGACAAGTGAATATTTCTGTTCCTTTCAATTCAAACGTGTTATTATGATACAAAAGGGTTATTTAAGCATAAACCACCATTTGGGAGTGAATTCCATTCGTTTTGAGCAATATCAACATTGTAAGGTCAGAATCACATTGTTGGTCAAAAAGTGCTTCTCTCGCTCTGAAAAGCATTTTGCACGCATAAAAACTTGACAAGTGAATATTTCTGTTCCTTTCAATTCAAACGTGTTATTATGATACAAAAGGGTTATTTAAGCATAAGCCACCATTTGGGAGTGAATTCCATTAGTTTTGAGCAATATCAACATTGTAAGGTAAAAATCACATTGTTGGTCAAAAAGTGCTTCTCTCGCTCTGAAAAGCATTTTGCACGCATAAAAACTTGACATGTGAATATTTCTGTTACTTTCAATGGAAACGTGTTATTATGCTTACAAAAGGGTTATTTAAGCATAAACCACCATTTGGGAGTGAATTCCATTAGTTTTGAGCAATATCAAAATTGAAAGGTCAGAATCACATTGTTGGTCAAAAAGTGCTTCTCTCGCTCTGAAAAGCATTTTGCACGCATAAAAACTTGACATGTGAATATTTCTGTTTCTTTCAATTCAAACGTGTTATTATGCTTAGAAAAGGGTTATTTAAGCATAAACCACCATTTGGGAGTGAATTCCATTAGTTTTGAGCAATATCAAAATTGAAAGGTCAGAGTCACATTGTTGGTCAAAAAGTGCTTCTCTCGCTCTGAAAAGCATTTTGCACACATAAAAACTTGACATGTGAATATTTCTGTTTCTTTCAATGGAAACGTGTTATTATGCTTACAAAAGGGTTATTTAAGCATAAACCACCATTTGGGAGTGAATTCCATTAGTTTTGAGCAATATCAAAATTGAAAGGTCAGAATCACATTGTTGGTCAAAAAGTGCTTCTCTCGCTCTGAAAAGCATTTTGCACACATAAAAACTTGACATGTGAATATTTCTGTTACTTTCAATGGAAACGTGTTATTATGCTTACAAAAGGGTTATTTAAGCATAAACCACCATTTGGGAGTGAATTCCATTAGTTTTGAGCAATATCAAAATTGAAAGGTCAGAGTCACATTGTTGGTCAAAAAGTGCTTCTCTCGCTCTGAAAAGCATTTTGCACGCATAAAAACTTGACAAGTGAATATTTCTGTTCCTTTCAATTCAAACGTGTTATTATGATACAAAAGCGTTATTTAAGCATAAACCACCATTTGGGAGTGAATTCCATTCGTTTTGAGCAATATCAACATTGTAAGGTCAGAATCACATTGTTGGTCAAAAAGTGCTTCTCTCGCTCTGAAAAGCATTTTGCACGCATAAAAACTTGACAAGTGAATATTTCTGTTCCTTTCAATTCAAACGTGTTATTATGATACAAAAGGGTTATTTAAGCATAAACCACCATTTGGGAGTGAATTCCATTAGTTTTGAGCAATATCAACATTGTAAGGTAAAAATCACATTGTTGGTCAAAAAGTGCTTCTCTCGCTCTGAAAAGCATTTTGCACGCATAAAAACTTGGCATGTGAATATTTCTGTTTCTTTCAATTCAAACGTGTTATTATGCTTAGAAAAGGGTTATTTAAGCATAAACCACCATTTGGGAGTGAATTCCATTCGTTTTGAGCAATATCAACATTGTAAGGTCAGAATCACATTGTTGGTCAAAAAGTGCTTCTCTCGCTCTGAAAAGCATTTTGCACGCATAAAAACTTGACAAGTGAATATTTCTGTTCCTTTCAATTCAAACGTGTTATTATGATACAAAAGGGTTATTTAAGCATAAACCACCATTTGGGAGTGAATTCCATTAGTTTTGAGCAATATCAACATTGTAAGGTAAAAATCACATTGTTGGTCAAAAAGTGCTTCTCTCGCTCTGAAAAGCATTTTGCACGCATAAAAACTTGACATGTGAATATTTCTGTTTCTTTCAATTCAAACGTGTTATTATGCTTACAAAAGGGTTATTTAAGCATAAACCACCATTTGGGAGTGAATTCCATTAGTTTTGAGCAATATCAAAATTGAAAGGTCAGAATCACATTGTTGGTCAAAAAGTGCTTCTCTCGCTCTGAAAAGCATTTTGCACGCATAAAAACTTGACAAGTGAATATTTCTGTTCCTTTCAATTCAAACGTGTTATTATGATACAAAAGGGTTATTTAAGCATAAACCACCATTTGGGAGTGAATTCCATTAGTTTTGAGCAATATCAACATTGTAAGGTAAAAATCACATTGTTGGTCAAAAAGTGCTTCTCTCGCTCTGAAAAGCATTTTGCACGCATAAAAACTTGACATGTGAATATTTCTGTTTCTTTCAATGGAAACGTGTTATTATGCTTACAAAAGGGTTATTTAAGCATAAACCACCATTTGGGAGTGAATTCCATTAGTTTTGAGCAATATCAAAATTGAAAGGTCAGAATCACATTGTTGGTCAAAAAGTGCTTCTCTCGCTCTGAAAAGCATTTTGCACACATAAAAACTTGACATGTGAATATTTCTGTTCCTTTCAATTCAAACGTGTTATTATGATACAAAAGGGTTATTTAAGCATAAACCACCATTTGGGAGTGAATTCCATTAGTTTTGAGCAATATCAACATTGTAAGGTAAAAATCACATTGTTGGTCAAAAAGTGCTTCTCTCGCTCTGAAAAGCATTTTGCACGCATAAAAACTTGACATGTGAATATTTCTGTTTCTTTCAATGGAAACGTGTTATTATGCTTACAAAAGGGTTATTTAAGCATAAACCACCATTTGGGAGTGAATTCCATTAGTTTTGAGCAATATCAAAATTGAAAGGTCAGAATCACATTGTTGGTCAAAAAGTGCTTCTCTCGCTCTGAAAAGCATTTTGCACGCATAAAAACTTGACATGTGAATATTTCTGTTTCTTTCAATGGAAACGTGTTATTATGCTTACAAAAGGGTTATTTAAGCATAAACCACCATTTGGGAGTGAATTTCATTAGTTTTGAGCAATATCAAAATTGAAAGGTCAGAATCACATTGTTGGTCAAAAAGTGCTTCTCTCGCTCTGAAAAGCATTTTGCACGCATAAAAACTTGACAAGTGAATATTTCTGTTCCTTTCAATTCAAACGTGTTATTATGATACAAAAGGGTTATTTAAGCATAAACCACCATTTGGGAGTGAATTCCATTAGTTTTGAGCAATATCAACATTGTAAGGTAAAAATCACATTGTTGGTCAAAAAGTGCTTCTCTCGCTCTGAAAAGCATTTTGCACGCATAAAAACTTGACATGTGAATATTTCTGTTTCTCTCAATTCAAACGTGTTATTATGCTTACAAAAGGGTTATTTAAGCATAAACCACCATTTGGGAGTGAATTCCATTAGTTTTGAGCAATATCAAAATTGAAAGGTCAGAATCACATTGTTGGTCAAAAAGTGCTTCTCTCGCTCTGAAAAGCATTTTGCACGCATAAAAACTTGACAAGTGAATATTTCTGTTCCTTTCAATTCAAACGTGTTATTATGATACAAAAGGGTTATTTAAGCATAAACCACCATTTGGGAGTGAATTCCATTAGTTTTGAGCAATATCAACATTGTAAGGTAAAAATCACATTGTTGGTCAAAAAGTGCTTCTCTCGCTCTGAAAAGCATTTTGCACGCATAAAAACTTGACATGTGAATATTTCTGTTTCTTTCAATGGAAACGTGTTATTATGCTTACAAAAGGGTTATTTAAGCATAAACCACCATTTGGGAGTGAATTCCATTAGTTTTGAGCAATATCAAAATTGAAAGGTCAGAATCACATTGTTGGTCAAAAAGTGCTTCTCTCGCTCTGAAAAGCATTTTGCACACATAAAAACTTGACATGTGAATATTTCTGTTCCTTTCAATTCAAACGTGTTATTATGATACAAAAGGGTTATTTAAGCATAAACCACCATTTGGGAGTGAATTCCATTAGTTTTGAGCAATATCAACATTGTAAGGTAAAAATCACATTGTTGGTCAAAAAGTGCTTCTCTCGCTCTGAAAAGCATTTTGCACGCATAAAAACTTGACATGTGAATATTTCTGTTTCTTTCAATGGAAACGTGTTATTATGCTTACAAAAGGGTTATTTAAGCATAAACCACCATTTGGGAGTGAATTCCATTAGTTTTGAGCAATATCAAAATTGAAAGGTCAGAATCACATTGTTGGTCAAAAAGTGCTTCTCTCGCTCTGAAAAGCATTTTGCACGCATAAAAACTTGACATGTGAATATTTCTGTTTCTTTCAATGGAAACGTGTTATTATGCTTACAAAAGGGTTATTTAAGCATAAACCACCATTTGGGAGTGAATTCCATTAGTTTTGAGCAATATCAAAATTGAAAGGTCAGAATCACATTGTTGGTCAAAAAGTGCTTCTCTCGCTCTGAAAAGCATTTTGCACACATAAAAACTTGACATGTGAATATTTCTGTTTCTTTCAATGGAAACGTGTTATTATGCTTACAAAAGGGTTATTTAAGCATAAACCACCATTTGGGAGTGAATTCCATTAGTTTTGAGCAATATCAAAATTGAAAGGTCAGAATCACATTGTTGGTCAAAAAGTGCTTCTCTCGCTCTGAAAAGCATTTTGCACACATAAAAACTTGACATGTGAATATTTCTGTTACTTTCAATGGAAACGTGTTATTATGCTTACAAAAGGGTTATTTAAGCATAAACCACCATTTGGGAGTGAATTCCATTAGTTTTGAGCAATATCAAAATTGAAAGGTCAGAGTCACATTGTTGGTCAAAAAGTGCTTCTCTCGCTCTGAAAAGCATTTTGCACGCATAAAAACTTGATAAGTGAATATTTCTGTTCCTTTCAATTCAAACGTGTTATTATGATACAAAAGCGTTATTTAAGCATAAACCACAATTTGGGAGTGAATTCCATTCGTTTTGAGCAATATCAACATTGTAAGGTCAGAATCACATTGTTGGTCAAAAAGTGCTTCTCTCGCTCTGAAAAGCATTTTGCACGCATAAAAACTTGACAAGTGAATATTTCTGTTCCTTTCAATTCAAACGTGTTATTATGATACAAAAGGGTTATTTAAGCATAAACCACCATTTGGGAGTGAATTCCATTAGTTTTGAGCAATATCAACATTGTAAGGTAAAAATCACATTGTTGGTCAAAAAGTGCTTCTCTCGCTCTGAAAAGCATTTTGCACGCATAAAAACTTGACATGTGAATATTTCTGTTTCTTTCAATGGAAACGTGTTATTATGCTTACAAAAGGGTTATTTAAGCATAAACCACCATTTGGGAGTGAATTCCATTAGTTTTGAGCAATATCAAAATTGAAAGGTCAGAATCACATTGTTGGTCAAAAAGTGCTTCTCTCGCTCTGAAAAGCATTTTGCACACAAAAAAACTTGACATGTGAATATTTCTGTTACTTTCAATGGAAACGTGTTATTATGCTTACAAAAGGGTTATTTAAGCATAAACCACCATTTGGGAGTGAATTCCATTAGTTTTGAGCAATATCAAAATTGAAAGGTCAGAGTCACATTGTTGGTCAAAAAGTGCTTCTCTCGCTCTGAAAAGCATTTTGCACGCATAAAAACTTGACATGTGAATATTTCTGTTTCTTTCAATGGAAACGTGTTATTATGCTTACAAAAGGTTTATTTAAGCATAAACCACCATTTGGGAGTGAATTCCATTAGTTTTGAGCAATATCAAAATTGAAAGGTAAAAATCACATTGTTGGTCAAAAAGTGCTTCTCTCGCTCTGAAAAGCATTTTGCACACATAAAAACTTGACATGTGAATATTTCTGTTTCTTTCAATTCAAACGTGTTATTATGCTTAGAAAAGGGTTATTTAAGCATAAACCACCATTTGGGAGTGAATTCCATTAGTTTTGAGCAATATCAAAATTGAAAGGTCAGAGTCACATTGTTGGTCAAAAAGTGCTTCTCTCGCTCTGAAAAGCATTTTGCACGCATAAAAACTTGACAAGTGAATATTTCTGTTCCTTTCAATTCAAACGTGTTATTATGATACAAAAGGGTTATTTAAGCATAAACCACCATTTGGGAGTGAATTCCATTCGTTTTGAGCAATATCAACATTGTAAGGTCAGAATCACATTGTTGGTCAAAAAGTGCTTCTCTCGCTCTGAAAAGCATTTTGCACGCATAAAAACTTGACAAGTGAATATTTCTGTTCCTTTCAATTCAAACGTGTTATTATGATACAAAAGGGTTATTTAAGCATAAACCACCATTTGGGAGTGAATTCCATTCGTTTTGAGCAATATCAACATTGTAAGGTAAAAATCACATTGTTGGTCAAAAAGTGCTTCTCTCGCTCTGAAAAGCATTTTGCACGCATAAAAACTTGACGTGTGAATATTTCTGTTTCTTTCAATGGAAACGTGTTATTATGCTTACAAAAGGGTTATTTAAGCATAAACCACCATTTGGGAGTGAATTCCATTAGTTTTGAGCAATATCAAAATTGAAATGTCAGAGTCACATTGTTGGTCAAAAAGTGCTTCTCTCGCTCTGAAAAGCATTTTGCACGCATAAAAACTTGACATGTGAATATTTCTGTTTCTTTCAATGGAAACGTGTTATTATGCTTACAAAAGGGTTATTTAAGCATAAACCACCATTTGGGAGTGAATTCCATTAGTTTTGAGCAATATCAAAATTGAAAGGTCAGAGTCACATTGTTGGTCAAAAAGTGCTTCTCTCGCTCTGAAAAGCATTTTGCACGCATAAAAACTTGACAAGTGAATATTTCTGTTCCTTTCAATTCAAACGTGTTATTATGATACAAAAGGGTTATTTAAGCATAAACCACCATTTGGGAGTGAATTCCATTCGTTTTGAGCAATATCAACATTGTAATGTCAGAATCACATTGTTGGTCAAAAAGTGCTTCTCTCGCTCTGAAAAGCATTTTGCACGCATAAAAACTTGACAAGTGAATATTTCTGTTCCTTTCAATTCAAACGTGTTATTATGATACAAAAGGGTTATTTAAGCATAAACCACCATTTGGGAGTGAATTCCATTAGTTTTGAGCAATATCAACATTGTAAGGTAAAAATCACATTGTTGGTCAAAAAGTGCTTCTCTCGCTCTGAAAAGCATTTTGCACGCATAAAAACTTGGCATGTGAATATTTCTGTTTCTTTCAATTCAAACGTGTTATTATGCTTAGAAAAGGGTTATTTAAGCATAAACCACCATTTGGGAGTGAATTCCATTAGTTTTGAGCAATATCAAAATTGAAAGGTCAGAGTCACATTGTTGGTCAAAAAGTGCTTCTCTCGCTCTGAAAAGCATTTTGCACGCATAAAAACTTGACATGTGAATATTTCTGTTCCTTTCAATTCAAACGTGTTATTATGATACAAAAGGGTTATTTAAGCATAAACCACCATTTGGGAGTGAATTCCATTCGTTTTGAGCAATATCAACATTGTAAGGTCAGAATCACATTGTTGGTCAAAAAGTGCTTCTCTCGCTCTGAAAAGCATTTTGCACGCATAAAAACTTGACAAGTGAATATTTCTGTTCCTTTCAATTCAAACGTGTTATTATGATACAAAAGGGTTATTTAAGCATAAGCCACCATTTGGGAGTGAATTCCATTAGTTTTGAGCAATATCAACATTGTAAGGTAAAAATCACATTGTTGGTCAAAAAGTGCTTCTCTCGCTCTGAAAAGCATTTTGCACGCATAAAAACTTGACATGTGAATATTTCTGTTACTTTCAATGGAAACGTGTTATTATGCTTACAAAAGGGTTATTTAAGCATAAACCACCATTTGGGAGTGAATTCCATTAGTTTTGAGCAATATCAAAATTGAAAGGTCAGAATCACATTGTTGGTCAAAAAGTGCTTCTCTCGCTCTGAAAAGCATTTTGCACGCATAAAAACTTGACATGTGAATATTTCTGTTTCTTTCAATTCAAACGTGTTATTATGCTTAGAAAAGGGTTATTTAAGCATAAACCACCATTTGGGAGTGAATTCCATTAGTTTTGAGCAATATCAAAATTGAAAGGTCAGAGTCACATTGTTGGTCAAAAAGTGCTTCTCTCGCTCTGAAAAGCATTTTGCACACATAAAAACTTGACATGTGAATATTTCTGTTTCTTTCAATGGAAACGTGTTATTATGCTTACAAAAGGGTTATTTAAGCATAAACCACCATTTGGGAGTGAATTCCATTAGTTTTGAGCAATATCAAAATTGAAAGGTCAGAATCACATTGTTGGTCAAAAAGTGCTTCTCTCGCTCTGAAAAGCATTTTGCACACATAAAAACTTGACATGTGAATATTTCTGTTACTTTCAATGGAAACGTGTTATTATGCTTACAAAAGGGTTATTTAAGCATAAACCACCATTTGGGAGTGAATTCCATTAGTTTTGAGCAATATCAAAATTGAAAGGTCAGAGTCACATTGTTGGTCAAAAAGTGCTTCTCTCGCTCTGAAAAGCATTTTGCACGCATAAAAACTTGACAAGTGAATATTTCTGTTCCTTTCAATTCAAACGTGTTATTATGATACAAAAGCGTTATTTAAGCATAAACCACCATTTGGGAGTGAATTCCATTCGTTTTGAGCAATATCAACATTGTAAGGTCAGAATCACATTGTTGGTCAAAAAGTGCTTCTCTCGCTCTGAAAAGCATTTTGCACGCATAAAAACTTGACAAGTGAATATTTCTGTTCCTTTCAATTCAAACGTGTTATTATGATACAAAAGGGTTATTTAAGCATAAACCACCATTTGGGAGTGAATTCCATTAGTTTTGAGCAATATCAACATTGTAAGGTAAAAATCACATTGTTGGTCAAAAAGTGCTTCTCTCGCTCTGAAAAGCATTTTGCACGCATAAAAACTTGGCATGTGAATATTTCTGTTTCTTTCAATTCAAACGTGTTATTATGCTTAGAAAAGGGTTATTTAAGCATAAACCACCATTTGGGAGTGAATTCCATTCGTTTTGAGCAATATCAACATTGTAAGGTCAGAATCACATTGTTGGTCAAAAAGTGCTTCTCTCGCTCTGAAAAGCATTTTGCACGCATAAAAACTTGACAAGTGAATATTTCTGTTCCTTTCAATTCAAACGTGTTATTATGATACAAAAGGGTTATTTAAGCATAAACCACCATTTGGGAGTGAATTCCATTCGTTTTGAGCAATATCAACATTGTAAGGTCAGAATCACATTGTTGGTCAAAAAGTGCTTCTCTCGCTCTGAAAAGCATTTTGCACGCATAAAAACTTGACAAGTGAATATTTCTGTTCCTTTCAATTCAAACGTGTTATTATGATACAAAAGGGTTATTTAAGCATAAACCACCATTTGGGAGTGAATTCCATTCGTTTTGAGCAATATCAACATTGTAAGGTAAAAATCACATTGTTGGTCAAAAAGTGCTTCTCTCGCTCTGAAAAGCATTTTGCACGCATAAAAACTTGACGTGTGAATATTTCTGTTTCTTTCAATGGAAACGTGTTATTATGCTTACAAAAGGGTTATTTAAGCATAAACCACCATTTGGGAGTGAATTCCATTAGTTTTGAGCAATATCAAAATTGAAATGTCAGAGTCACATTGTTGGTCAAAAAGTGCTTCTCTCGCTCTGAAAAGCATTTTGCACGCATAAAAACTTGACATGTGAATATTTCTGTTTCTTTCAATGGAAACGTGTTATTATGCTTACAAAAGGGTTATTTAAGCATAAACCACCATTTGGGAGTGAATTCCATTAGTTTTGAGCAATATCAAAATTGAAAGGTAAAAATCACATTGTTGGTCAAAAAGTGCTTCTCTCGCTCTGAAAAGCATTTTGTACACATAAAAACTTGACATGTGAATATTTCTGTTTCTTTCAATTCAAACGTGTTATTATGCTTACAAAAGGGTTATTTAAGCATAAACCACCATTTGGGAGTGAATTCCATTAGTTTTGAGCAATATCAAAATTGAAAGGTCAGAGTCACATTGTTGGTCAAAAAGTGCTTCTCTCGCTCTGAAAAGCATTTTGCACGCATAAAAACTTGACAAGTGAATATTTCTGTTCCTTTCAATTCAAACGTGTTATTATGATACAAAAGGGTTATTTAAGCATAAACCACCATTTGGGAGTGAATTTCATTCGTTTTGAGCAATATCAACATTGTAAGGTCAGAATCACATTGTTGGTCAAAAAGTGCTTCTCTCGCTCTGAAAAGCATTTTGCACGCATAAAAACTTGACAAGTGAATATTTCTGTTCCTTTCAATTCAAACGTGTTATTATGATACAAAAGGGTTATTTAAGCATAAACCACTATTTGGGAGTGAATTCCATTAGTTTTGAGCAATATCAACATTGTAAGGTAAAAATCACATTGTTGGTCAAAAAGTGCTTCTCTCGCTCTGAAAAGCATTTTGCACGCATAAAAACTTGACATGTGAATATTTCTGTTTCTTTCAATTCAAACGTGTTATTATGCTTAGAAAAGGGTTATTTAAGCATAAACCACCATTTGGGAGTGAATTCCATTAGTTTTGAGCAATATCAAAATTGAAAGGTCAGAGTCACATTGTTGGTCAAAAAGTGCTTCTCTCGCTCTGAAAAGCATTTTGCACGCATAAAAACTTGACAAGTGAATATTTCTGTTCCTTTCAATTCAAACGTGTTATTATGATACAAAAGGGTTATTTAAGCATAAACCACCATTTGGGAGTGAATTCCATTCGTTTTGAGCAATATCAACATTGTAAGGTCAGAATCACATTGTTGGTCAAAAAGTGCTTCTCTCGCTCTGAAAAGCATTTTGCACGCATAAAAACTTGACAAGTGAATATTTCTGTTCCTTTCAATTCAAACGTGTTATTATGATACAAAAGGGTTATTTAAGCATAAACCAACATTTGGGAGTGAATTCCATTAGTTTTGAGCAATATCAACATTGTAAGGTAAAAATCACATTGTTGGTCAAAAAGTGCTTCTCTCGCTCTGAAAAGCATTTTGCACGCATAAAAACTTGACATGTGAATATTTCTGTTTCTTTCAATGGAAACGTGTTATTATGCTTACAAAAGGGTTATTTAAGCATAAACCACCATTTGGGAGTGAATTCCATTAGTTTTGAGCAATATCAAAATTGAAAGGTCAGAATCACATTGTTGGTCAAAAAGTGCTTCTCTCGCTCTGAAAAGCATTTTGCACACATAAAAACTTGACATGTGAATATTTCTGTTACTTTCA
The DNA here is from genome assembly GCF_949987615.1 of Pollachius pollachius. Classification (NCBI taxonomy): domain Eukaryota; kingdom Metazoa; phylum Chordata; class Actinopteri; order Gadiformes; family Gadidae; genus Pollachius; species Pollachius pollachius. The sequence continues at coordinate 188,075 of NW_027641181.1, forward strand.
ATGGAAACGTGTTATTATGCTTACAAAAGGGTTATTTAAGCATAAACCACCATTTGGGAGTGAATTCCATTAGTATTGAGCAATATCAACATTGTAAGGTAAAAATCACATTGTTGGTCAAAAAGTGCTTCTCTCGCTCTGAAAAGCATTTTGCACGCATAAAAACTTGACATGTGAATATTTCTGTTTCTTTCAATTCAAACGTGTTATTATGCTTAGAAAAGGGTTATTTAAGCATAAACCACCATTTGGGAGTGAATTCCATTAGTTTTGAGCAATATCAAAATTGAAAGGTCAGAGTCACATTGTTGGTCAAAAAGTGCTTCTCTCGCTCTGAAAAGCATTTTGCACGCATAAAAACTTGACAAGTGAATATTTCTGTTCCTTTCAATTCAAACGTGTTATTATGATACAAAAGGGTTATTTAAGCATAAACCACCATTTGGGAGTGAATTCCATTCGTTTTGAGCAATATCAACATTGTAAGGTCAGAATCACATTGTTGGTCAAAAAGTGCTTCTCTCGCTCTGAAAAGCATTTTGCACGCATAAAAACTTGACAAGTGAATATTTCTGTTCCTTTCAATTCAAACGTGTTATTATGCTACAAAAGGGTTATTTAAGCATAAACCACCATTTGGGAGTGAATTCCATTAGTTTTGAGCAATATCAACATTGTAAGGTAAAAATCACATTGTTGGTCAAAAAGTGCTTCTCTCGCTCTGAAAAGCATTTTGCACGCATAAAAACTTGACATGTGAATATTTCTGTTTCTTTCAATGGAAACGTGTTATTATGCTTACAAAAGGGTTATTTAAGCATAAACCACCATTTGGGAGTGAATTCCATTAGTTTTGAGCAATATCAAAATTGAAAGGTCAGAATCACATTGTTGGTCAAAAAGTGCTTCTCTCGCTCTGAAAAGCATTTTGCACGCATAAAAACTTGACAAGTGAATATTTCTGTTCCTTTCAATTCAAACGTGTTATTATGATACAAAAGGGTTATTTAAGCATAAACCACCATTTGGGAGTGAATTCCATTAGTTTTGAGCAATATCAACATTGTAAGGTAAAAATCACATTGTTGGTCAAAAAGTGCTTCTCTCGCTCTGAAAAGCATTTTGCACGCATAAAAACTTGACATGTGAATATTTCTGTTTCTTTCAATTCAAACGTGTTATTATGCTTACAAAAGGGTTATTTAAGCATAAACCACCATTTGGGAGTGAATTCCATTAGTTTTGAGCAATATCAAAATTGAAAGGTCAGAATCACATTGTTGGTCAAAAAGTGCTTCTCTCGCTCTGAAAAGCATTTTGCACGCATAAAAACTTGACAAGTGAATATTTCTGTTCCTTTCAATTCAAACGTGTTATTATGATACAAAAGGGTTATTTAAGCATAAACCACCATTTGGGAGTGAATTCCATTAGTTTTGAGCAATATCAACATTGTAAGGTAAAAATCACATTGTTGGTCAAAAAGTGCTTCTCTCGCTCTGAAAAGCATTTTGCACGCATAAAAACTTGACATGTGAATATTTCTGTTTCTTTCAATGGAAACGTGTTATTATGCTTACAAAAGGGTTATTTAAGCATAAACCACCATTTGGGAGTGAATTCCATTAGTTTTGAGCAATATCAAAATTGAAAGGTCAGAATCACATTGTTGGTCAAAAAGTGCTTCTCTCGCTCTGAAAAGCATTTTGCACACATAAAAACTTGACATGTGAATATTTCTGTTCCTTTCAATTCAAACGTGTTATTATGATACAAAAGGGTTATTTAAGCATAAACCACCATTTGGGAGTGAATTCCATTAGTTTTGAGCAATATCAACATTGTAAGGTAAAAATCACATTGTTGGTCAAAAAGTGCTTCTCTCGCTCTGAAAAGCATTTTGCACGCATAAAAACTTGACATGTGAATATTTCTGTTTCTTTCAATGGAAACGTGTTATTATGCTTACAAAAGGGTTATTTAAGCATAAACCACCATTTGGGAGTGAATTCCATTAGTTTTGAGCAATATCAAAATTGAAAGGTCAGAATCACATTGTTGGTCAAAAAGTGCTTCTCTCGCTCTGAAAAGCATTTTGCACGCATAAAAACTTGACATGTGAATATTTCTGTTTCTTTCAATGGAAACGTGTTATTATGCTTACAAAAGGGTTATTTAAGCATAAACCACCATTTGGGAGTGAATTCCATTAGTTTTGAGCAATATCAAAATTGAAAGGTCAGAATCACATTGTTGGTCAAAAAGTGCTTCTCTCGCTCTGAAAAGCATTTTGCACACATAAAAACTTGACATGTGAATATTTCTGTTTCTTTCAATGGAAACGTGTTATTATGCTTACAAAAGGGTTATTTAAGCATAAACCACCATTTGGGAGTGAATTCCATTAGTTTTGAGCAATATCAAAATTGAAAGGTCAGAATCACATTGTTGGTCAAAAAGTGCTTCTCTCGCTCTGAAAAGCATTTTGCACACATAAAAACTTGACATGTGAATATTTCTGTTACTTTCAATGGAAACGTGTTATTATGCTTACAAAAGGGTTATTTAAGCATAAACCACCATTTGGGAGTGAATTCCATTAGTTTTGAGCAATATCAAAATTGAAAGGTCAGAGTCACATTGTTGGTCAAAAAGTGCTTCTCTCGCTCTGAAAAGCATTTTGCACGCATAAAAACTTGACAAGTGAATATTTCTGTTCCTTTCAATTCAAACGTGTTATTATGATACAAAAGCGTTATTTAAGCATAAACCACCATTTGGGAGTGAATTCCATTCGTTTTGAGCAATATCAACATTGTAAGGTCAGAATCACATTGTTGGTCAAAAAGTGCTTCTCTCGCTCTGAAAAGCATTTTGCACGCATAAAAACTTGACAAGTGAATATTTCTGTTCCTTTCAATTCAAACGTGTTATTATGATACAAAAGGGTTATTTAAGCATAAACCACCATTTGGGAGTGAATTCCATTAGTTTTGAGCAATATCAACATTGTAAGGTAAAAATCACATTGTTGGTCAAAAAGTGCTTCTCTCGCTCTGAAAAGCATTTTGCACGCATAAAAACTTGACATGTGAATATTTCTGTTTCTTTCAATGGAAACGTGTTATTATGCTTACAAAAGGGTTATTTAAGCATAAACCACCATTTGGGAGTGAATTCCATTAGTTTTGAGCAATATCAAAATTGAAAGGTCAGAATCACATTGTTGGTCAAAAAGTGCTTCTCTCGCTCTGAAAAGCATTTTGCACACATAAAAACTTGACATGTGAATATTTCTGTTTCTTTCAATTCAAACGTGTTATTATGCTTAGAAAAGGGTTATTTAAGCATAAACCACCATTTGGGAGTGAATTCCATTAGTTTTGAGCAATATCAAAATTGAAAGGTCAGAGTCACATTGTTGGTCAAAAAGTGCTTCTCTCGCTCTGAAAAGCATTTTGCACGCATAAAAACTTGACAAGTGAATATTTCTGTTCCTTTCAATTCAAACGTGTTATTATGATACAAAAGGGTTATTTAAGCATAAACCACCATTTGGGAGTGAATTCCATTCGTTTTGAGCAATATCAACATTGTAAGGTCAGAATCACATTGTTGGTCAAAAAGTGCTTCTCTCGCTCTGAAAAGCATTTTGCACGCATAAAAACTTGACAAGTGAATATTTCTGTTCCTTTCAATTCAAACGTGTTATTATGATACAAAAGGGTTATTTAAGCATAAACCACCATTTGGGAGTGAATTCCATTCGTTTTGAGCAATATCAACATTGTAAGGTAAAAATCACATTGTTGGTCAAAAAGTGCTTCTCTCGCTCTGAAAAGCATTTTGCACGCATAAAAACTTGACATGTGAATATTTCTGTTTCTTTCAATGGAAACGTGTTATTATGCTTACAAAAGGGTTATTTAAGCATAAACCACCATTTGGGAGTGAATTCCATTAGTTTTGAGCAATATCAAAATTGAAATGTCAGAGTCACATTGTTGGTCAAAAAGTGCTTCTCTCGCTCTGAAAAGCATTTTGCACGCATAAAAACTTGACATGTGAATATTTCTGTTTCTTTCAATGGAAACGTGTTATTATGCTTACAAAAGGGTTATTTAAGCATAAACCACCATTTGGGAGTGAATTCCATTAGTTTTGAGCAATATCAAAATTGAAAGGTAAAAATCACATTGTTGGTCAAAAAGTGCTTCTCTCGCTCTGAAAAGCATTTTGTACACATAAAAACTTGACATGTGAATATTTCTGTTTCTTTCAATTCAAACGTGTTATTATGCTTACAAAAGGGTTATTTAAGCATAAACCACCATTTGGGAGTGAATTCCATTAGTTTTGAGCAATATCAAAATTGAAAGGTCAGAGTCACATTGTTGGTCAAAAAGTGCTTCTCTCGCTCTGAAAAGCATTTTGCACGCATAAAAACTTGACAAGTGAATATTTCTGTTCCTTTCAATTCAAACGTGTTATTATGATACAAAAGGGTTATTTAAGCATAAACCACCATTTGGGAGTGAATTCCATTCGTTTTGAGCAATATCAACATTGTAAGGTCAGAATCACATTGTTGGTCAAAAAGTGCTTCTCTCGCTCTGAAAAGCATTTTGCACGCATAAAAACTTGACAAGTGAATATTTCTGTTCCTTTCAATTCAAACGTGTTATTATGATACAAAAGGGTTATTTAAGCATAAACCACTATTTGGGAGTGAATTCCATTAGTTTTGAGCAATATCAACATTGTAAGGTAAAAATCACATTGTTGGTCAAAAAGTGCTTCTCTCGCTCTGAAAAGCATTTTGCACGCATAAAAACTTGACATGTGAATATTTCTGTTTCTTTCAATTCAAACGTGTTATTATGCTTAGAAAAGGGTTATTTAAGCATAAACCACCATTTGGGAGTGAATTCCATTAGTTTTGAGCAATATCAAAATTGAAAGGTCAGAGTCACATTGTTGGTCAAAAAGTGCTTCTCTCGCTCTGAAAAGCATTTTGCACGCATAAAAACTTGACAAGTGAATATTTCTGTTCCTTTCAATTCAAACGTGTTATTATGATACAAAAGGGTTATTTAAGCATAAACCACCATTTGGGAGTGAATTCCATTCGTTTTGAGCAATATCAACATTGTAAGGTCAGAATCACATTGTTGGTCAAAAAGTGCTTCTCTCGCTCTGAAAAGCATTTTGCACGCATAAAAACTTGACAAGTGAATATTTCTGTTCCTTTCAATTCAAACGTGTTATTATGATACAAAAGGGTTATTTAAGCATAAACCAACATTTGGGAGTGAATTCCATTAGTTTTGAGCAATATCAACATTGTAAGGTAAAAATCACATTGTTGGTCAAAAAGTGCTTCTCTCGCTCTGAAAAGCATTTTGCACGCATAAAAACTTGACATGTGAATATTTCTGTTTCTTTCAATGGAAACGTGTTATTATGCTTACAAAAGGGTTATTTAAGCATAAACCACCATTTGGGAGTGAATTCCATTAGTTTTGAGCAATATCAAAATTGAAAGGTCAGAATCACATTGTTGGTCAAAAAGTGCTTCTCTCGCTCTGAAAAGCATTTTGCACACATAAAAACTTGACATGTGAATATTTCTGTTACTTTCAATGGAAACGTGTTATTATGCTTACAAAAGGGTTATTTAAGCATAAACCACCATTTGGGAGTGAATTCCATTAGTTTTGAGCAATAGCAACATTGTAAGGTAAAAATCACATTGTTGGTCAAAAAGTGCTTCTCTCGCTCTGAAAAGCATTTTGCACGCATAAAAACTTGACATGTGAATATTTCTGTTTCTTTCAATTCAAACGTGTTATTATGCTTAGAAAAGGGTTATTTAAGCATAAACCACCATTTGGGAGTGAATTCCATTAGTTTTGAGCAATATCAAAATTGAAAGGTCAGAGTCACATTGTTGGTCAAAAAGTGCTTCTCTCGCTCTGAAAAGCATTTTGCACGCATAAAAACTTGACAAGTGAATATTTCTGTTCCTTTCAATTCAAACGTGTTATTATGATACAAAAGGGTTATTTAAGCATAAACCACCATTTGGGAGTGAATTCCATTCGTTTTGAGCAATATCAACATTGTAAGGTCAGAATCACATTGTTGGTCAAAAAGTGCTTCTCTCGCTCTGAAAAGCATTTTGCACGCATAAAAACTTGACAAGTGAATATTTCTGTTCCTTTCAATTCAAACGTGTTATTATGCTACAAAAGGGTTATTTAAGCATAAACCACCATTTGGGAGTGAATTCCATTAGTTTTGAGCAATATCAACATTGTAAGGTAAAAATCACATTGTTGGTCAAAAAGTGCTTCTCTCGCTCTGAAAAGCATTTTGCACGCATAAAAACTTGACATGTGAATATTTCTGTTACTTTCAATGGAAACGTGTTATTATGCTTACAAAAGGGTTATTTAAGCATAAACCACCATTTGGGAGTGAATTCCATTAGTTTTGAGCAATATCAAAATTGAAAGGTCAGAGTCACATTGTTGGTCAAAAAGTGCTTCTCTCGCTCTGAAAAGCATTTTGCACGCATAAAAACTTGACAAGTGAATATTTCTGTTCCTTTCAATTCAAACGTGTTATTATGATACAAAAGCGTTATTTAAGCATAAACCACCATTTGGGAGTGAATTCCATTCGTTTTGAGCAATATCAACATTGTAAGGTCAGAATCACATTGTTGGTCAAAAAGTGCTTCTCTCGCTCTGAAAAGCATTTTGCACGCATAAAAACTTGACAAGTGAATATTTCTGTTCCTTTCAATTCAAACGTGTTATTATGATACAAAAGGGTTATTTAAGCATAAACCACCATTTGGGAGTGAATTCCATTAGTTTTGAGCAATATCAACATTGTAAGGTAAAAATCACATTGTTGGTCAAAAAGTGCTTCTCTCGCTCTGAAAAGCATTTTGCACGCATAAAAACTTGGCATGTGAATATTTCTGTTTCTTTCAATTCAAACGTGTTATTATGCTTAGAAAAGGGTTATTTAAGCATAAACCACCATTTGGGAGTGAATTCCATTAGTTTTGAGCAATATCAAAATTGAAAGGTCAGAGTCACATTGTTGGTCAAAAAGTGCTTCTCTCGCTCTGAAAAGCATTTTGCACGCATAAAAACTTGACAAGTGAATATTTCTGTTCCTTTCAATTCAAACGTGTTATTATGATACAAAAGGGTTATTTAAGCATAAACCACCATTTGGGAGTGAATTCCATTAGTTTTGAGCAATATCAACATTGTAAGGTAAAAATCACATTGTTGGTCAAAAAGTGCTTCTCTCGCTCTGAAAAGCATTTTGCACGCATAAAAACTTGACATGTGAATATTTCTGTTTCTTTCAATTCAAACGTGTTATTATGCTTAGAAAAGGGTTATTTAAGCATAAACCACCATTTGGGAGTGAATTCCATTAGTTTTGAGCAATATCAAAATTGAAAGGTCAGAGTCACATTGTTGGTCAAAAAGTGCTTCTCTCGCTCTGAAAAGCATTTTGCACGCATAAAAACTTGACAAGTGAATATTTCTGTTCCTTTCAATTCAAACGTGTTATTATGATACAAAAGGGTTATTTAAGCATAAACCACCATTTGGGAGTGAATTCCATTCGTTTTGAGCAATATCAACATTGTAAGGTCAGAATCACATTGTTGGTCAAAAAGTGCTTCTCTCGCTCTGAAAAGCATTTTGCACGCATAAAAACTTGACAAGTGAATATTTCTGTTCCTTTCAATTCAAACGTGTTATTATGATACAAAAGGGTTATTTAAGCATAAACCAACATTTGGGAGTGAATTCCATTAGTTTTGAGCAATATCAACATTGTAAGGTAAAAATCACATTGTTGGTCAAAAAGTGCTTCTCTCGCTCTGAAAAGCATTTTGCACGCATAAAAACTTGACATGTGAATATTTCTGTTTCTTTCAATGGAAACGTGTTATTATGCTTACAAAAGGGTTATTTAAGCATAAACCACCATTTGGGAGTGAATTCCATTAGTTTTGAGCAATATCAAAATTCAAAGGTCAGAATCACATTGTTGGTCAAAAAGTGCTTCTCTCGCTCTGAAAAGCATTTTGCACACATAAAAACTTGACATGTGAATATTTCTGTTACTTTCAATGGAAACGTGTTATTATGCTTACAAAAGGGTTATTTAAGCATAAACCACCATTTGGGAGTGAATTCCATTAGTTTTGAGCAATATCAAAATTGAAAGGTCAGAGTCACATTGTTGGTCAAAAAGTGCTTCTCTCGCTCTGAAAAGCATTTTGCACGCATAAAAACTTGACATGTGAATATTTCTGTTTCTTTCAATGGAAACGTGTTATTATGCTTACAAAAGGTTTATTTAAGCATAAACCACCATTTGGGAGTGAATTCCATTAGTTTTGAGCAATATCAAAATTGAAAGGTAAAAATCACATTGTTGGTCAAAAAGTGCTTCTCTCGCTCTGAAAAGCATTTTGCACACATAAAAACTTGACATGTGAATATTTCTGTTTCTTTCAATTCAAACGTGTTATTATGCTTAGAAAAGGGTTATTTAAGCATAAACCACCATTTGGGAGTGAATTCCATTAGTTTTGAGCAATATCAAAATTGAAAGGTCAGAGTCACATTGTTGGTCAAAAAGTGCTTCTCTCGCTCTGAAAAGCATTTTGCACGAATAAAAACTTGACAAGTGAATATTTCTGTTCCTTTCAATTCAAACGTGTTATTATGATACAAAAGGGTTATTTAAGCATAAACCACCATTTGGGAGTGAATTCCATTCGTTTTGAGCAATATCAACATTGTAAGGTCAGAATCACATTGTTGGTCAAAAAGTGCTTCTCTCGCTCTGAAAAGCATTTTGCACGCATAAAAACTTGACAAGTGAATATTTCTGTTCCTTTCAATTCAAACGTGTTATTATGATACAAAAGGGTTATTTAAGCATAAACCACCATTTGGGAGTGAATTCCATTAGTTTTGAGCAATATCAACATTGTAAGGTAAAAATCACATTGTTGGTCAAAAAGTGCTTCTCTCGCTCTGAAAAGCATTTTGCACGCATAAAAACTTGACATGTGAATATTTCTGTTTCTTTCAATGGAAACGTGTTATTATGCTTACAAAAGGGTTATTTAAGCATAAACCACCATTTGGGAGTGAATTCCATTAGTTTTGAGCAATATCAAAATTGAAATGTCAGAGTCACATTGTTGGTCAAAAAGTGCTTCTCTCGCTCTGAAAAGCATTTTGCACGCATAAAAACTTGACATGTGAATATTTCTGTTTCTTTCAATGGAAACGTGTTATTATGCTTACAAAAGGGTTATTTAAGCATAAACCACCATTTGGGAGTGAATTCCATTAGTTTTGAGCAATATCAAAATTGAAAGGTAAAAATCACATTGTTGGTCAAAAAGTGCTTCTCTCGCTCTGAAAAGCATTTTGCACACATAAAAACTTGACATGTGAATATTTCTGTTTCTTTCAATTCAAACGTGTTATTATGCTTACAAAAGGGTTATTTAAGCATAAACCACCATTTGGGAGTGAATTCCATTAGTTTTGAGCAATATCAAAATTGAAAGGTCAGAGTCACATTGTTGGTCAAAAAGTGCTTCTCTCGCTCTGAAAAGCATTTTGCACGCATAAAAACTTGACAAGTGAATATTTCTGTTCCTTTCAATTCAAACGTGTTATTATGATACAAAAGGGTTATTTAAGCATAAACCACCATTTGGGAGTGAATTCCATTCGTTTTGAGCAATATCAACATTGTAAGGTCAGAATCACATTGTTGGTCAAAAAGTGCTTCTCTCGCTCTGAAAAGCATTTTGCACGCATAAAAACTTGACAAGTGAATATTTCTGTTCCTTTCAATTCAAACGTGTTATTATGATACAAAAGGGTTATTTAAGCATAAACCACTATTTGGGAGTGAATTCCATTAGTTTTGAGCAATATCAACATTGTAAGGTAAAAATCACATTGTTGGTCAAAAAGTGCTTCTCTCGCTCTGAAAAGCATTTTGCACGCATAAAAACTTGACATGTGAATATTTCTGTTTCTTTCAATTCAAACGTGTTATTATGCTTAGAAAAGGGTTATTTAAGCATAAACCACCATTTGGGAGTGAATTCCATTAGTTTTGAGCAATATCAAAATTGAAAGGTCAGAGTCACATTTTTGGTCAAAAAGTGCTTCTCTCGCTCTGAAAAGCATTTTGCACGCATAAAAACTTGACAAGTGAATATTTCTGTTCCTTTCAATTCAAACGTGTTATTATGATACAAAAGGGTTATTTAAGCATAAACCACCATTTGGGAGTGAATTCCATTCGTTTTGAGCAATATCAACATTGTAAGGTCAGAATCACATTGTTGGTCAAAAAGTGCTTCTCTCGCTCTGAAAAGCATTTTGCACGCATAAAAACTTGACAAGTGAATATTTCTGTTCCTTTCAATTCAAACGTGTTATTATGATACAAAAGGGTTATTTAAGCATAAACCAACATTTGGGAGTGAATTCCATTAGTTTTGAGCAATATCAACATTGTAAGGTAAAAATCACATTGTTGGTCAAAAAGTGCTTCTCTCGCTCTGAAAAGCATTTTGCACGCATAAAAACTTGACATGTGAATATTTCTGTTTCTTTCAATGGAAACGTGTTATTATGCTTACAAAAGGGTTATTTAAGCGTAAACCACCATTTGGGAGTGAATTCCATTAGTTTTGAGCAATATCAAAATTGAAAGGTCAGAATCACATTGTTGGTCAAAAAGTGCTTCTCTCGCTCTGAAAAGCATTTTGCACACATAAAAACTTGACATGTGAATATTTCTGTTACTTTCAATGGAAACGTGTTATTATGCTTACAAAAGGGTTATTTAAGCATAAACCACCATTTGGGAGTGAATTCCATTAGTTTTGAGCAATATCAACATTGTAAGGTAAAAATCACATTGTTGGTCAAAAAGTGCTTCTCTCGCTCTGAAAAGCATTTTGCACGCATAAAAACTTGACATGTGAATATTTCTGTTTCTTTCAATTCAAACGTGTTATTATGCTTAGAAAAGGGTTATTTAAGCATAAACCACCATTTGGGAGTGAATTCCATTAGTTTTGAGCAATATCAAAATTGAAAGGTCAGAGTCACATTGTTGGTCAAAAAGTGCTTCTCTCGCTCTGAAAAGCATTTTGCACGCATAAAAACTTGACAAGTGAATATTTCTGTTCCTTTCAATTCAAACGTGTTATTATGATACAAAAGGGTTATTTAAGCATAAACCACCATTTGGGAGTGAATTCCATTAGTTTTGAGCAATATCAACATTGTAAGGTAAAAATCACATTGTTGGTCAAAAAGTGCTTCTCTCGCTCTGAAAAGCATTTTGCACGCATAAAAACTTGACATGTGAATATTTCTGTTTCTTTCAATGGAAACGTGTTATTATGCTTACAAAAGGGTTATTTAAGCATAAACCACCATTTGGGAGTGAATTCCATTAGTTTTGAGCAATATCAAAATTGAAATGTCAGAGTCACATTGTTGGTCAAAAAGTGCTTCTCTCGCTCTGAAAAGCATTTTGCACGCATAAAAACTTGACATGTGAATATTTCTGTTTCTTTCAATGGAAACGTGTTATTATGCTTACAAAAGGGTTATTTAAGCATAAACCACCATTTGGGAGTGAATTCCATTAGTTTTGAGCAATATCAAAATTGAAAGGTAAAAATCACATTGTTGGTCAAAAAGTGCTTCTCTCGCTCTGAAAAGCATTTTGCACACATAAAAACTTGACATGTGAATATTTCTGTTTCTTTCAATTCAAACGTGTTATTATGCTTACAAAAGGGTTATTTAAGCATAAACCACCATTTGGGAGTGAATTCCATTAGTTTTGAGCAATATCAAAATTGAAAGGTCAGAGTCACATTGTTGGTCAAAAAGTGCTTCTCTCGCTCTGAAAAGCATTTTGCACGCATAAAAACTTGACAAGTGAATATTTCTGTTCCTTTCAATTCAAACGTGTTATTATGATACAAAAGGGTTATTTAAGCATAAACCACCATTTGGGAGTGAATTCCATTCGTTTTGAGCAATATCAACATTGTAAGGTCAGAATCACATTGTTGGTCAAAAAGTGCTTCTCTCGCTCTGAAAAGCATTTTGCACGCATAAAAACTTGACAAGTGAATATTTCTGTTCCTTTCAATTCAAACGTGTTATTATGATACAAAAGGGTTATTTAAGCATAAACCACTATTTGGGAGTGAATTCCATTAGTTTTGAGCAATATCAACATTGTAAGGTAAAAATCACATTGTTGGTCAAAAAGTGCTTCTCTCGCTCTGAAAAGCATTTTGCACGCATAAAAACTTGACATGTGAATATTTCTGTTTCTTTCAATTCAAACGTGTTATTATGCTTAGAAAAGGGTTATTTAAGCATAAACCACCATTTGGGAGTGAATTCCATTAGTTTTGAGCAATATCAAAATTGAAAGGTCAGAGTCACATTTTTGGTCAAAAAGTGCTTCTCTCGCTCTGAAAAGCATTTTGCACGCATAAAAACTTGACAAGTGAATATTTCTGTTCCTTTCAATTCAAACGTGTTATTATGATACAAAAGGGTTATTTAAGCATAAACCACCATTTGGGAGTGAATTCCATTCGTTTTGAGCAATATCAACATTGTAAGGTCAGAATCACATTGTTGGTCAAAAAGTGCTTCTCTCGCTCTGAAAAGCATTTTGCACGCATAAAAACTTGACAAGTGAATATTTCTGTTCCTTTCAATTCAAACGTGTTATTATGATACAAAAGGGTTATTTAAGCATAAACCAACATTTGGGAGTGAATTCCATTAGTTTTGAGCAATATCAACATTGTAAGGTAAAAATCACATTGTTGGTCAAAAAGTGCTTCTCTCGCTCTGAAAAGCATTTTGCACGCATAAAAACTTGACATGTGAATATTTCTGTTTCTTTCAATGGAAACGTGTTATTATGCTTACAAAAGGGTTATTTAAGCGTAAACCACCATTTGGGAGTGAATTCCATTAGTTTTGAGCAATATCAAAATTGAAAGGTCAGAATCACATTGTTGGTCAAAAAGTGCTTCTCTCGCTCTGAAAAGCATTTTGCACACATAAAAACTTGACATGTGAATATTTCTGTTACTTTCAATGGAAACGTGTTATTATGCTTACAAAAGGGTTATTTAAGCATAAACCACCATTTGGGAGTGAATTCCATTAGTTTTGAGCAATATCAACATTGTAAGGTAAAAATCACATTGTTGGTCAAAAAGTGCTTCTCTCGCTCTGAAAAGCATTTTGCACGCATAAAAACTTGACATGTGAATATTTCTGTTTCTTTCAATTCAAACGTGTTATTATGCTTAGAAAAGGGTTATTTAAGCATAAACCACCATTTGGGAGTGAATTCCATTAGTTTTGAGCAATATCAAAATTGAAAGGTCAGAGTCACATTGTTGGTCAAAAAGTGCTTCTCTCGCTCTGAAAAGCATTTTGCACGCATAAAAACTTGACAAGTGAATATTTCTGTTCCTTTCAATTCAAACGTGTTATTATGATACAAAAGGGTTATTTAAGCATAAACCACCATTTGGGAGTGAATTCCATTCGTTTTGAGCAATATCAACATTGTAAGGTCAGAATCACATTGTTGGTCAAAAAGTGCTTCTCTCGCTCTGAAAAGCATTTTGCACGCATAAAAACTTGACAAGTGAATATTTCTGTTCCTTTCAATTCAAACGTGTTATTATGATACAAAAGGGTTATTTAAGCATAAACCACCATTTGGGAGTGAATTCCATTAGTTTTGAGCAATATCAACATTGTAAGGTAAAAATCACATTGTTGGTCAAAAAGTGCTTCTCTCGCTCTGAAAAGCATTTTGCACGCATAAAAACTTGACATGTGAATATTTCTGTTACTTTCAATGGAAACGTGTTATTATGCTTACAAAAGGGTTATTTAAGCATAAACCACCATTTGGGAGTGAATTCCATTAGTTTTGAGCAATATCAAAATTGAAAGGTCAGAGTCACATTGTTGGTCAAAAAGTGCTTCTCTCGCTCTGAAAAGCATTTTGCACGCATAAAAACTTGACAAGTGAATATTTCTGTTCCTTTCAATTCAAACGTGTTATTATGATACAAAAGCGTTATTTAAGCATAAACCACCATTTGGGAGTGAATTCCATTCGTTTTGAGCAATATCAACATTGTAAGGTCAGAATCACATTGTTGGTCAAAAAGTGCTTCTCTCGCTCTGAAAAGCATTTTGCACGCATAAAAACTTGACAAGTGAATATTTCTGTTCCTTTCAATTCAAACGTGTTATTATGATACAAAAGGGTTATTTAAGCATAAACCACCATTTGGGAGTGAATTCCATTAGTTTTGAGCAATATCAACATTGTAAGGTAAAAATCACATTGTTGGTCAAAAAGTGCTTCTCTCGCTCTGAAAAGCATTTTGCACGCATAAAAACTTGGCATGTGAATATTTCTGTTTCTTTCAATTCAAACGTGTTATTATGCTTAGAAAAGGGTTATTTAAGCATAAACCACCATTTGGGAGTGAATTCCATTAGTTTTGAGCAATATCAAAATTGAAAGGTCAGAGTCACATTGTTGGTCAAAAAGTGCTTCTCTCGCTCTGAAAAGCATTTTGCACGCATAAAAACTTGACAAGTGAATATTTCTGTTCCTTTCAATTCAAACGTGTTATTATGATACAAAAGGGTTATTTAAGCATAAACCACCATTTGGGAGTGAATTCCATTAGTTTTGAGCAATATCAACATTGTAAGGTAAAAATCACATTGTTGGTCAAAAAGTGCTTCTCTCGCTCTGAAAAGCATTTTGCACGCATAAAAACTTGACATGTGAATATTTCTGTTTCTTTCAATTCAAACGTGTTATTATGCTTAGAAAAGGGTTATTTAAGCATAAACCACCATTTGGGAGTGAATTCCATTAGTTTTGAGCAATATCAAAATTGAAAGGTCAGAGTCACATTGTTGGTCAAAAAGTGCTTCTCTCGCTCTGAAAAGCATTTTGCACGCATAAAAACTTGACAAGTGAATATTTCTGTTCCTTTCAATTCAAACGTGTTATTATGATACAAAAGCGTTATTTAAGCATAAACCACCATTTGGGAGTGAATTCCATTCGTTTTGAGCAATATCAACATTGTAAGGTCAGAATCACATTGTTGGTCAAAAAGTGCTTCTCTCGCTCTGAAAAGCATTTTGCACGCATAAAAACTTGACAAGTGAATATTTCTGTTCCTTTCAATTCAAACGTGTTATTATGATACAAAAGGGTTATTTAAGCATAAACCACCATTTGGGAGTGAATTCCATTAGTTTTGAGCAATATCAACATTGTAAGGTAAAAATCACATTGTTGGTCAAAAAGTGCTTCTCTCGCTCTGAAAAGCATTTTGCACGCATAAAAACTTGGCATGTGAATATTTCTGTTTCTTTCAATTCAAACGTGTTATTATGCTTAGAAAAGGGTTATTTAAGCATAAACCACCATTTGGGAGTGAATTCCATTAGTTTTGAGCAATATCAAAATTGAAAGGTCAGAGTCACATTGTTGGTCAAAAAGTGCTTCTCTCGCTCTGAAAAGCATTTTGCACGCATAAAAACTTGACAAGTGAATATTTCTGTTCCTTTCAATTCAAACGTGTTATTATGATACAAAAGGGTTATTTAAGCATAAACCACCATTTGGGAGTGAATTCCATTCGTTTTGAGCAATATCAACATTGTAAGGTCAGAATCACATTGTTGGTCAAAAAGTGCTTCTCTCGCTCTGAAAAGCATTTTGCACGCATAAAAACTTGACAAGTGAATATTTCTGTTCCTTTCAATTCAAACGTGTTATTATGATACAAAAGGGTTATTTAAGCATAAACCACCATTTGGGAGTGAATTCCATTAGTTTTGAGCAATATCAACATTGTAAGGTAAAAATCACATTGTTGGTCAAAAAGTGCTTCTCTCGCTCTGAAAAGCATTTTGCACGCATAAAAACTTGACATGTGAATATTTCTGTTACTTTCAATGGAAACGTGTTATTATGCTTACAAAAGGGTTATTTAAGCATAAACCACCATTTGGGAGTGAATTCCATTAGTTTTGAGCAATATCAAAATTGAAAGGTCAGAGTCACATTGTTGGTCAAAAAGTGCTTCTCTCGCTCTGAAAAGCATTTTGCACGCATAAAAACTTGACAAGTGAATATTTCTGTTCCTTTCAATTCAAACGTGTTATTATGATACAAAAGCGTTATTTAAGCATAAACCACCATTTGGGAGTGAATTCCATTCGTTTTGAGCAATATCAACATTGTAAGGTCAGAATCACATTCTTGGTCAAAAAGTGCTTCTCTCGCTCTGAAAAGCATTTTGCACGCATAAAAACTTGACAAGTGAATATTTCTGTTCCTTTCAATTCAAACGTGTTATTATGATACAAAAGGGTTATTTAAGCATAAACCACCATTTGGGAGTGAATTCCATTCGTTTTGAGCAATATCAACATTGTAAGGTCAGAATCACATTGTTGGTCAAAAAGTGCTTCTCTCGCTCTGAAAAGCATTTTGCACGCATAAAAACTTGACAAGTGAATATTTCTGTTCCTTTCAATTCAAACGTGTTATTATGATACAAAAGGGTTATTTAAGCATAAACCACTATTTGGGAGTGAATTCCATTAGTTTTGAGCAATATCAACATTGTAAGGTAAAAATCACATTGTTGGTCAAAAAGTGCTTCTCTCGCTCTGAAAAGCATTTTGCACGCATAAAAACTTGACAAGTGAATATTTCTGTTCCTTTCAATTCAAACGTGTTATTATGATACAAAAGGGTTATTTAAGCATAAACCAACATTTGGGAGTGAATTCCATTAGTTTTGAGCAATATCAACATTGTAAGGTAAAAATCACATTGTTGGTCAAAAAGTGCTTCTCTCGCTCTGAAAAGCATTTTGTACGCATAAAAACTTGACATGTGAATATTTCTGTTTCTTTCAATGGAAACGTGTTATTATGCTTACAAAAGGGTTATTTAAGCATAAACCACCATTTGGGAGTGAATTCCATTAGTTTTGAGCAATATCAAAATTGAAAGGTCAGAATCACATTGTTGGTCAAAAAGTGCTTCTCTCGCTCTGAAAAGCATTTTGCACACATAAAAACTTGACATGTGAATATTTCTGTTACTTTCAATGGAAACGTGTTATTATGCTTACAAAAGGGTTATTTAAGCATAAACCACCATTTGGGAGTGAATTCCATTAGTTTTGAGCAATATCAACATTGTAAGGTAAAAATCACATTGTTGGTCAAAAAGTGCTTCTCTCGCTCTGAAAAGCATTTTGCACGCATAAAAACTTGACATGTGAATATTTCTGTTTCTTTCAATTCAAACGTGTTATTATGCTTAGAAAAGGGTTATTTAAGCATAAACCACCATTTGGGAGTGAATTCCATTAGTTTTGAGCAATATCAAAATTGAAAGGTCAGAGTCACATTGTTGGTCAAAAAGTGCTTCTCTCGCTCTGAAAAGCATTTTGCACGCATAAAAACTTGACAAGTGAATATTTCTGTTCCTTTCAATTCAAACGTGTTATTATGATACAAAAGGGTTATTTAAGCATAAACCACCATTTGGGAGTGAATTCCATTCGTTTTGAGCAATATCAACATTGTAAGGTCAGAATCACATTGTTGGTCAAAAAGTGCTTCTCTCGCTCTGAAAAGCATTTTGCACGCATAAAAACTTGACAAGTGAATATTTCTGTTCCTTTCAATTCAAACGTGTTATTATGATACAAAAGGGTTATTTAAGCATAAACCACCATTTGGGAGTGAATTCCATTAGTTTTGAGCAATATCAACATTGTAAGGTAAAAATCACATTGTTGGTCAAAAAGTGCTTCTCTCGCTCTGAAAAGCATTTTGCACGCATAAAAACTTGACATGTGAATATTTCTGTTACTTTCAATGGAAACGTGTTATTATGCTTACAAAAGGGTTATTTAAGCATAAACCACCATTTGGGAGTGAATTCCATTAGTTTTGAGCAATATCAAAATTGAAAGGTCAGAGTCACATTGTTGGTCAAAAAGTGCTTCTCTCGCTCTGAAAAGCATTTTGCACGCATAAAAACTTGACAAGTGAATATTTCTGTTCCTTTCAATTCAAACGTGTTATTATGATACAAAAGCGTTATTTAAGCATAAACCACCATTTGGGAGTGAATTCCATTCGTTTTGAGCAATATCAACATTGTAAGGTCAGAATCACATTGTTGGTCAAAAAGTGCTTCTCTCGCTCTGAAAAGCATTTTGCACGCATAAAAACTTGACAAGTGAATATTTCTGTTCCTTTCAATTCAAACGTGTTATTATGATACAAAAGGGTTATTTAAGCATAAACCACCATTTGGGAGTGAATTCCATTAGTTTTGAGCAATATCAACATTGTAAGGTAAAAATCACATTGTTGGTCAAAAAGTGCTTCTCTCGCTCTGAAAAGCATTTTGCACGCATAAAAACTTGGCATGTGAATATTTCTGTTTCTTTCAATTCAAACGTGTTATTATGCTTAGAAAAGGGTTATTTAAGCATAAACCACCATTTGGGAGTGAATTCCATTAGTTTTGAGCAATATCAAAATTGAAAGGTCAGAGTCACATTGTTGGTCAAAAACTGCTTCTCTCGCTCTGAAAAGCATTTTGCACGCATAAAAACTTGACAAGTGAATATTTCTGTTCCTTTCAATTCAAACGTGTTATTATGATACAAAAGGGTTATTTAAGCATAAACCACCATTTGGGAGTGAATTCCATTAGTTTTGAGCAATATCAACATTGTAAGGTAAAAATCACATTGTTGGTCAAAAAGTGCTTCTCTCGCTCTGAAAAGCATTTTGCACGCATAAAAACTTGACATGTGAATATTTCTGTTTCTTTCAATTCAAACGTGTTATTATGCTTAGAAAAGGGTTATTTAAGCATAAACCACCATTTGGGAGTGAATTCCATTAGTTTTGAGCAATATCAAAATTGAAAGGTCAGAGTCACATTGTTGGTCAAAAAGTGCTTCTCTCGCTCTGAAAAGCATTTTGCACGCATAAAAACTTGACAAGTGAATATTTCTGTTCCTTTCAATTCAAACGTGTTATTATGATACAAAAGGGTTATTTAAGCAAAAACCACCATTTGGGAGTGAATTCCATTCGTTTTGAGCCATATCAACATTGTAAGGTCAGAATCACATTGTTGGTCAAAAAGTGCTTCTCTCGCTCTGAAAAGCATTTTGCACGCATAAAAACTTGACAAGTGAATATTTCTGTTCCTTTCAATTCAAACGTGTTATTATGATACAAAAGGGTTATTTAAGCATAAACCAACATTTGGGAGTGAATTCCATTAGTTTTGAGCAATATCAACATTGTAAGGTAAAAATCACATTGTTGGTCAAAAAGTGCTTCTCTCGCTCTGAAAAGCATTTTGCACGCATAAAAACTTGACATGTGAATATTTCTGTTTCTTTCAATGGAAACGTGTTATTATGCTTACAAAAGGGTTATTTAAGCATAAACCACCATTTGGGAGTGAATTCCATTAGTTTTGAGCAATATCAAAATTGAAAGGTCAGAATCACATTGTTGGTCAAAAAGTGCTTCTCTCGCTCTGAAAAGCATTTTGCACACATAAAAACTTGACATGTGAATATTTCTGTTACTTTCAATGGAAACGTGTTATTATGCTTACAAAAGGGTTATTTAAGCATAAACCACCATTTGGGAGTGAATTCCATTAGTTTTGAGCAATATCAACATTGTAAGGTAAAAATCACATTGTTGGTCAAAAAGTGCTTCTCTCGCTCTGAAAAGCATTTTGCACGCATAAAAACTTGACATGTGAATATTTCTGTTTCTTTCAATTCAAACGTGTTATTATGCTTAGAAAAGGGTTATTTAAGCATAAACCACCATTTGGGAGTGAATTCCATTAGTTTTGAGCAATATCAAAATTGAAAGGTCAGAGTCACATTGTTGGTCAAAAAGTGCTTCTCTCGCTCTGAAAAGCATTTTGCACGCATAAAAACTTGACAAGTGAATACTTCTGTTCCTTTCAATTCAAACGTGTTATTATGATACAAAAGGGTTATTTAAGCATAAACCACCATTTGGGAGTGAATTCCATTCGTTTTGAGCAATATCAACATTGTAAGGTCAGAATCACATTGTTGGTCAAAAAGTGCTTCTCTCGCTCTGAAAAGCATTTTGCACGCATAAAAACTTGACAAGTGAATATTTCTGTTCCTTTCAATTCAAACGTGTTATTATGATACAAAAGGGTTATTTAAGCATAAACCACCATTTGGGAGTGAATTCCATTAGTTTTGACCAATATCAACATTGTAAGGTAAAAATCACATTGTTGGTCAAAAAGTGCTTCTCTCGCTCTGAAAAGCATTTTGCACGCATAAAAACTTGACATGTGAATATTTCTGTTACTTTCAATGGAAACGTGTTATTATGCTTACAAAAGGGTTATTTAAGCATAAACCACCATTTGGGAGTGAATTCCATTAGTTTTGAGCAATATCAAAATTGAAAGGTCAGAGTCACATTGTTGGTCAAAAAGTGCTTCTCTCGCTCTGAAAAGCATTTTGCACGCATAAAAACTTGACAAGTGAATATTTCTGTTCCTTTCAATTCAAACGTGTTATTATGATACAAAAGCGTTATTTAAGCATAAACCACCATTTGGGAGTGAATTCCATTCGTTTTGAGCAATATCAACATTGTAAGGTCAGAATCACATTGTTGGTCAAAAAGTGCTTCTCTCGCTCTGAAAAGCATTTTGCACGCATAAAAACTTGACAAGTGAATATTTCTGTTCCTTTCAATTCAAACGTGTTATTATGATACAAAAGGGTTATTTAAGCATAAACCACCATTTGGGAGTGAATTCCATTAGTTTTGAGCAATATCAACATTGTAAGGTAAAAATCACATTGTTGGTCAAAAAGTGCTTCTCTCGCTCTGAAAAGCATTTTGCACGCATAAAAACTTGGCATGTGAATATTTCTGTTTCTTTCAATTCAAACGTGTTATTATGCTTAGAAAAGGGTTATTTAAGCATAAACCACCATTTGGGAGTGAATTCCATTAGTTTTGAGCAATATCAAAATTGAAAGGTCAGAGTCACATTGTTGGTCAAAAAGTGCTTCTCTCGCTCTGAAAAGCATTTTGCACGCATAAAAACTTGACAAGTGAATATTTCTGTTCCTTTCAATTCAAACGTGTTATTATGATACAAAAGGGTTATTTAAGCATAAACCACCATTTGGGAGTGAATTCCATTCGTTTTGAGCAATATCAACATTGTAAGGTCAGAATCACATTGTTGGTCAAAAAGTGCTTCTCTCGCTCTGAAAAGCATTTTGCACGCATAAAAACTTGACAAGTGAATATTTCTGTTCCTTTCAATTCAAACGTGTTATTATGATACAAAAGGGTTATTTAAGCATAAACCACCATTTGGGAGTGAATTCCATTCGTTTTGAGCAATATCAACATTGTAAGGTCAGAATCACATTCTTGGTCAAAAAGTGCTTCTCTCGCTCTGAAAAGCATTTTGCACGCATAAAAACTTGACAAGTGAATATTTCTGTTCCTTTCAATTCAAACGTGTTATTATGATACAAAAGGGTTATTTAAGCATAAACCACCATTTGGGAGTGAATTCCATTCGTTTTGAGCAATATCAACATTGTAAGGTCAGAATCACATTGTTGGTCAAAAAGTGCTTCTCTCGCTCTGAAAAGCATTTTGCACGCATAAAAACTTGACAAGTGAATATTTCTGTTCCTTTCAATTCAAACGTGTTATTATGATACAAAAGGGTTATTTAAGCATAAACCACTATTTGGGAGTGAATTCCATTAGTTTTGAGCAATATCAACATTGTAAGGTAAAAATCACATTGTTGGTCAAAAAGTGCTTCTCTCGCTCTGAAAAGCATTTTGCACGCATAAAAACTTGACAAGTGAATATTTCTGTTCCTTTCAATTCAAACGTGTTATTATGATACAAAATGGTTATTTAAGCATAAACCAACATTTGGGAGTGAATTCCATTAGTTTTGAGCAATATCAACATTGTAAGGTAAAAATCACATTGTTGGTCAAAAAGTGCTTCTCTCGCTCTGAAAAGCATTTTGCACGCATAAAAACTTGACATGTGAATATTTCTGTTTCTTTCAATGGAAACGTGTTATTATGCTTACAAAAGGGTTATTTAAGCATAAACCACCATTTGGGAGTGAATTCCATTAGTTTTGAGCAATATCAAAATTGAAAGGTCAGAATCACATTGTTGGTCAAAAAGTGCTTCTCTCGCTCTGAAAAGCATTTTGCACACATAAAAACTTGACATGTGAATATTTCTGTTACTTTCAATGGAAACGTGTTATTATGCTTACAAAAGGGTTATTTAAGCATAAACCACCATTTGGGAGTGAATTCCATTAGTTTTGAGCAATATCAACATTGTAAGGTAAAAATCACATTGTTGGTCAAAAAGTGCTTCTCTCGCTCTGAAAAGCATTTTGCACGCATAAAAACTTGACATGTGAATATTTCTGTTTCTTTCAATTCAAACGTGTTATTATGCTTAGAAAAGGGTTATTTAAGCATAAACCACCATTTGGGAGTGAATTCCATTAGTTTTGAGCAATATCAAAATTGAAAGGTCAGAGTCACATTGTTGGTCAAAAAGTGCTTCTCTCGCTCTGAAAAGCATTTTGCACGCATAAAAACTTGACAAGTGAATATTTCTGTTCCTTCAATTCAAACGTGTTATTATGATACAAAAGGGTTATTTAAGCATAAACCACCATTTGGGAGTGAATTCCATTCGTTTTGAGCAATATCAACATTGTAAGGTCAGAATCACATTGTTGGTCAAAAAGTGCTTCTCTCGCTCTGAAAAGCATTTTGCACGCATAAAAACTTGACATGTGAATATTTCTGTTTCTTTCAATGGAAACGTGTTATTATGCTTACAAAAGGGTTATTTAAGCATAAACCACCATTTGGGAGTGAATTCCATTAGTTTTGAGCAATATCAAAATTGAAAGGTCAGAATCACATTGTTGGTCAAAAAGTGCTTCTCTCGCTCTGAAAAGCATTTTGCACACATAAAAACTTGACATGTGAATATTTCTGTTACTTTCAATGGAAACGTGTTATTATGCTTACAAAAGGGTTATTTAAGCATAAACCACCATTTGGGAGTGAATTCCATTAGTTTTGAGCAATATCAAAATTGAAAGGTCAGAGTCACATTGTTGGTCAAAAAGTGCTTCTCTCGCTCTGAAAAGCATTTTGCACGCATAAAAACTTGGCATGTGAATATTTCTGTTTCTTTCAATGGAAACGTGTTATTATGCTTACAAAAGGGTTATTTAAGCATAAACCACCATTTGGGAGTGAATTCCATTAGTTTTGAGCAATATCAAAATTGAAAGGTAAAAATCACATTGTTGGTCAAAAAGTGCTTCTCTCGCTCTGAAAAGCATTTTGCACACATAAAAACTTGACATGTGAATATTTCTGTTTCTTTCAATTCAAACGTGTTATTATGCTTACAAAAGGGTTATTTAAGCATAAACCACCATTTGGGAGTGAATTCCATTAGTTTTGAGCAATATCAAAATTGAAAGGTCAGAGTCACATTGTTGGTCAAAAAGTGCTTCTCTCGCTCTGAAAAGCATTTTGCACGCATAAAAACTTGACAAGTGAATATTTCTGTTCCTTTCAATTCAAACGTGTTATTATGATACAAAAGGGTTATTTAAGCATAAACCACCATTTGGGAGTGAATTCCATTCGTTTTGAGCAATATCAACATTGTAAGGTCAGAATCACATTGTTGGTCAAAAAGTGCTTCTCTCGCTCTGAAAAGCATTTTGCACGCATAAAAACTTGACAAGTGAATATTTCTGTTCCTTTCAATTCAAACGTGTTATTATGATACAAAAGGGTTATTTAAGCATAAACCACCATTTGGGAGTGAATTCCATTAGTTTTGAGCAATATCAACATTGTAAGGTAAAAATCACATTGTTGGTCAAAAGTGCTTCTCTCGCTCTGAAAAGCATTTTGCACGCATAA
The DNA here is from genome assembly GCF_949987615.1 of Pollachius pollachius. Lineage (NCBI taxonomy): Eukaryota > Metazoa > Chordata > Actinopteri > Gadiformes > Gadidae > Pollachius > Pollachius pollachius. The sequence goes on from NW_027641181.1 coordinate 212,352, forward strand.
AAACTTGACAAGTGAATATTTCTGTTCCTTTCAATTCAAACGTGTTATTATGATACAAAAGGGTTATTTAAGCATAAACCACCATTTGGGAGTGAATTCCATTAGTTTTGAGCAATATCAACATTGTAAGGTAAAAATCACATTGTTGGTCAAAAAGTGCTTCTCTCGCTCTGAAAAGCATTTTGCACGCATAAAAACTTGACATGTGAATATTTCTGTTCCTTTCAATTCAAACGTGTTATTATGATACAAAAGGGTTATTTAAGCATAAACCACCATTTGGGAGTGAATTCCATTAGTTTTGAGCAATATCAACATTGTAAGGTAAAAATCACATTGTTGGTCAAAAAGTGCTTCTCTCGCTCTGAAAAGCATTTTGCACGCATAAAAACTTGACATGTGAATATTTCTGTTTCTTTCAATGGAAACGTGTTATTATGCTTACAAAAGGGTTATTTAAGCATAAACCACCATTTGGGAGTGAATTCCATTCGTTTTGAGCAATATCAAAATTGAAAGGTCAGAATCACATTGTTGGTCAAAAAGTGCTTCTCTCGCTCTGAAAAGCATTTTGCACACATAAAAACTTGACATGTGAATATTTCTGTTACTTTCAATGGAAACGTGTTATTATGCTTACAAAAGGGTTATTTAAGCATAAACCACCATTTGGGAGTGAATTCCATTAGTTTTGAGCAATATCAAAATTGAAAGGTCAGAGTCACATTGTTGGTCAAAAAGTGCTTCTCTCGCTCTGAAAAGCATTTTGCACGCATAAAAACTTGACATGTGAATATTTCTGTTTCTTTCAATGGAAACGTGTTATTATGCTTACAAAAGGGTTATTTAAGCATAAACCACCATTTGGGAGTGAATTCCATTAGTTTTGAGCAATATCAAAATTGAAAGGTAAAAATCACATTGTTGGTCAAAAAGTGCTTCTCTCGCTCTGAAAAGCATTTTGCACACATAAAAACTTGACATGTGAATATTTCTGTTTCTTTCAATTCAAACGTGTTATTATGCTTACAAAAGGGTTATTTAAGCATAAACCACCATTTGGGAGTGAATTCCATTAGTTTTGAGCAATATCAAAATTGAAAGGTCAGAGTCACATTGTTGGTCAAAAAGTGCTTCTCTCGCTCTGAAAAGCATTTTGCACGCATAAAAACTTGACAAGTGAATATTTCTGTTCCTTTCAATTCAAACGTGTTATTATGATACAAAAGGGTTATTTAAGCATAAACCACCATTTGGGAGTGAATTCCATTCGTTTTGAGCAATATCAACATTGTAAGGTCAGAATCACATTGTTGGTCAAAAAGTGCTTCTCTCGCTCTGAAAAGCATTTTGCACGCATAAAAACTTGACAAGTGAATATTTCTGTTCCTTTCAATTCAAACGTGTTATTATGATACAAAAGGGTTATTTAAGCATAAACCACCATTTGGGAGTGAATTCCATTAGTTTTGAGCAATATCAACATTGTAAGGTAAAAATCACATTGTTGGTCAAAAAGTGCTTCTCTCGCTCTGAAAAGCATTTTGCACGCATAAAAACTTGACATGTGAATATTTCTGTTTCTTTCAATGGAAACGTGTTATTATGCTTACAAAGGGGTTATTTAAGCATAAACCACCATTTGGGAGTGAATTCCATTAGTTTTGAGCAATATCAAAATTGAAAGGTCAGAGTCACATTGTTGGTCAAAAAGTGCTTCTCTCGCTCTGAAAAGCATTTTGCACGCATAAAAACTTGACAAGTGAATATTTCTGTTCCTTTCAATTCAAACGTGTTATTATGATACAAAAGCGTTATTTAAGCATAAACCACCATTTGGGAGTGAATTCCATTCGTTTTGAGCAATATCAACATTGTAAGGTCAGAATCACATTGTTGGTCAAAAAGTGCTTCTCTCGCTCTGAAAAGCATTTTGCACGCATAAAAACTTGACAAGTGAATATTTCTGTTCCTTTCAATTCAAACGTGTTATTATGATACAAAAGGGTTATTTAAGCATAAACCACCATTTGGGAGTGAATTCCATTAGTTTTGAGCAATATCAACATTGTAAGGTAAAAATCACATTGTTGGTCAAAAAGTGCTTCTCTCGCTCTGAAAAGCATTTTGCACGCATAAAAACTTGGCATGTGAATATTTCTGTTTCTTTCAATTCAAACGTGTTATTATGCTTAGAAAAGGGTTATTTAAGCATAAACCACCATTTGGGAGTGAATTCCATTAGTTTTGAGCAATATCAAAATTGAAAGGTCAGAGTCACATTGTTGGTCAAAAAGTGCTTCTCTCGCTCTGAAAAGCATTTTGCACGCATAAAAACTTGACAAGTGAATATTTCTGTTCCTTTCAATTCAAACGTGTTATTATGATACAAAAGGGTTATTTAAGCATAAACCACCATTTGGGAGTGAATTCCATTCGTTTTGAGCAATATCAACATTGTAAGGTCAGAATCACATTGTTGGTCAAAAAGTGCTTCTCTCGCTCTGAAAAGCATTTTGCACGCATAAAAACTTGACATGTGAATATTTCTGTTTCTTTCAATGGAAACGTGTTATTATGCTTACAAAAGGTTTATTTAAGCATAAACCACCATTTGGGAGTGAATTCCATTAGTTTTGAGCAATATCAAAATTGAAAGGTAAAAATCACATTGTTGGTCAAAAAGTGCTTCTCTCGCTCTGAAAAGCATTTTGCACACATAAAAACTTGACATGTGAATATTTCTGTTTCTTTCAATTCAAACGTGTTATTATGCTTAGAAAAGGGTTATTTAAGCATAAACCACCATTTGGGAGTGAATTCCATTAGTTTTGAGCAATATCAAAATTGAAAGGTCAGAGTCACATTGTTGGTCAAAAAGTGCTTCTCTCGCTCTGAAAAGCATTTTGCACGCATAAAAACTTGACAAGTGAATATTTCTGTTCCTTTCAATTCAAACGTGTTATTATGATACAAAAGGGTTATTTAAGCATAAACCACCATTTGGGAGTGAATTCCATTCGTTTTGAGCAATATCAACATTGTAAGGTCAGAATCACATTGTTGGTCAAAAAGTGCTTCTCTCGCTCTGAAAAGCATTTTGCACGCATAAAAACTTGACAAGTGAATATTTCTGTTCCTTTCAATGGAAACGTGTTATTATGCTTACAAAAGGGTTATTTAAGCATAAACCACCATTTGGGAGTGAATTCCATTAGTTTTGAGCAATATCAAAATTGAAAGGTCAGAATCACATTGTTGGTCAAAAAGTGCTTCTCTCGCTCTGAAAAGCATTTTGCACACATAAAAACTTGACATGTGAATATTTCTGTTACTTTCAATGGAAACGTGTTATTATGCTTACAAAAGGGTTATTTAAGCATAAACCACCATTTGGGAGTGAATTCCATTAGTTTTGAGCAATATCAAAATTGAAAGGTCAGAGTCACATTGTTGGTCAAAAAGTGCTTCTCTCGCTCTGAAAAGCATTTTGCACGCATAAAAACTTGACATGTGAATATTTCTGTTTCTTTCAATGGAAACGTGTTATTATGCTTACAAAAGGGTTATTTAAGCATAAACCACCATTTGGGAGTGAATTCCATTAGTTTTGAGCAATATCAAAATTGAAAGGTAAAAATCACATTGTTGGTCAAAAAGTGCTTCTCTCGCTCTGAAAAGCATTTTGCACACATAAAAACTTGACATGTGAATATTTCTGTTTCTTTCAATTCAAACGTGTTATTATGCTTACAAAAGGGTTATTTAAGCATAAACCACCATTTGGGAGTGAATTCCATTAGTTTTGAGCAATATCAAAATTGAAAGGTCAGAGTCACATTGTTGGTCAAAAAGTGCTTCTCTCGCTCTGAAAAGCATTTTGCACGCATAAAAACTTGACAAGTGAATATTTCTGTTCCTTTCAATTCAAACGTGTTATTATGATACAAAAGCGTTATTTAAGCATAAACCACCATTTGGGAGTGAATTCCATTCGTTTTGAGCAATATCAACATTGTAAGGTCAGAATCACATTGTTGGTCAAAAAGTGCTTCTCTCGCTCTGAAAAGCATTTTGCACGCATAAAAACTTGACAAGTGAATATTTCTGTTCCTTTCAATTCAAACGTGTTATTATGATACAAAAGGGTTATTTAAGCATAAACCACCATTTGGGAGTGAATTCCATTAGTTTTGAGCAATATCAACATTGTAAGGTAAAAATCACATTGTTGGTCAAAAAGTGCTTCTCTCGCTCTGAAAAGCATTTTGCACGCATAAAAACTTGGCATGTGAATATTTCTGTTTCTTTCAATTCAAACGTGTTATTATGCTTAGAAAAGGGTTATTTAAGCATAAACCACCATTTGGGAGTGAATTCCATTAGTTTTGAGCAATATCAAAATTGAAAGGTCAGAGTCACATTGTTGGTCAAAAAGTGCTTCTCTCGCTCTGAAAAGCATTTTGCACGCATAAAAACTTGACAAGTGAATATTTCTGTTCCTTTCAATTCAAACGTGTTATTATGATACAAAAGGGTTATTTAAGCATAAACCACCATTTGGGAGTGAATTCCATTCGTTTTGAGCAATATCAACATTGTAAGGTCAGAATCACATTGTTGGTCAAAAAGTGCTTCTCTCGCTCTGAAAAGCATTTTGCACGCATAAAAACTTGACAAGTGAATATTTCTGTTCCTTTCAATTCAAACGTGTTATTATGATACAAAAGGGTTATTTAAGCATAAACCACCATTTGGGAGTGAATTCCATTCGTTTTGAGCAATATCAACATTGTAAGGTAAAAATCACATTGTTGGTCAAAAAGTGCTTCTCTCGCTCTGAAAAGCATTTTGCACGCATAAAAACTTGACATGTGAATATTTCTGTTTCTTTCAATGGAAACGTGTTATTATGCTTACAAAAGGGTTATTTAAGCATAAACCACCATTTGGGAGTGAATTCCATTAGTTTTGAGCAATATCAAAATTGAAAGGTCAGAATCACATTGTTGGTCAAAAAGTGCTTCTCTCGCTCTGAAAAGCATTTTGCACACATAAAAACTTGACATGTGAATATTTCTGTTACTTTCAATGGAAACGTGTTATTATGCTTACAAAAGGGTTATTTAAGCATAAACCACCATTTGGGAGTGAATTCCATTAGTTTTGAGCAATATCAACATTGTAAGGTAAAAATCACATTGTTGGTCAAAAAGTGCTTCTCTCGCTCTGAAAAGCATTTTGCACGCATAAAAACTTGACATGTGAATATTTCTGTTTCTTTCAATTCAAACGTGTTATTATGCTTAGAAAAGGGTTATTTAAGCATAAACCACCATTTGGGAGTGAATTCCATTAGTTTTGAGCAATATCAAAATTGAAAGGTCAGAGTCACATTGTTGGTCAAAAAGTGCTTCTCTCGCTCTGAAAAGCATTTTGCACGCATAAAAACTTGACAAGTGAATATTTCTGTTCCTTTCAATTCAAACGTGTTATTATGATACAAAAGGGTTATTTAAGCATAAACCACCATTTGGGAGTGAATTCCATTAGTTTTGAGCAATATCAACATTGTAAGGTAAAAATCACATTGTTGGTCAAAAAGTGCTTCTCTCGCTCTGAAAAGCATTTTGCACGCATAAAAACTTGACAAGTGAATATTTCTGTTCCTTTCAATTCAAACGTGTTATTATGATACAAAAGGGTTATTTAAGCATAAACCACCATTTGGGAGTGAATTCCATTAGTTTTGAGCAATATCAACATTGTAAGGTAAAAATCACATTGTTGGTCAAAAAGTGCTTCTCTCGCTCTGAAAAGCATTTTGCACGCATAAAAACTTGACATGTGAATATTTCTGTTCCTTTCAATTCAAACGTGTTATTATGATACAAAAGGGTTATTTAAGCATAAACCACCATTTGGGAGTGAATTCCATTAGTTTTGAGCAATATCAACATTGTAAGGTAAAAATCACATTGTTGGTCAAAAAGTGCTTCTCTCGCTCTGAAAAGCATTTTGCACGCATAAAAACTTGACATGTGAATATTTCTGTTTCTTTCAATGGAAACGTGTTATTATGCTTACAAAAGGGTTATTTAAGCATAAACCACCATTTGGGAGTGAATTCCATTAGTTTTGAGCAATATCAAAATTGAAAGGTCAGAATCACATTGTTGGTCAAAAAGTGCTTCTCTCGCTCTGAAAAGCATTTTGCACACATAAAAACTTGACATGTGAATATTTCTGTTACTTTCAATGGAAACGTATTATTATGCTTACAAAAGGGTTATTTAAGCATAAACCACCATTTGGGAGTGAATTCCATTAGTTTTGAGCAATATCAAAATTGAAAGGTCAGAGTCACATTGTTGGTCAAAAAGTGCTTCTCTCGCTCTGAAAAGCATTTTGCACGCATAAAAACTTGACATGTGAATATTTCTGTTTCTTTCAATGGAAACGTGTTATTATGCTTACAAAAGGTTTATTTAAGCATAAACCACCATTTGGGAGTGAATTCCATTAGTTTTGAGCAATATCAACATTGTAAGGTAAAAATCACATTGTTGGTCAAAAAGTGCTTCTCTCGCTCTGAAAAGCATTTTGCACGCATAAAAACTTGACATGTGAATATTTCTGTTTCTTTCAATTCAAACGTGTTATTATGCTTAGAAAAGGGTTATTTAAGCATAAACCACCATTTGGGAGTGAATTCCATTAGTTTTGAGCAATATCAACATTGTAAGGTAAAAATCACATTGTTGGTCAAAAAGTGCTTCTCTCGCTCTGAAAAGCATTTTGCACGCATAAAAACTTGACAAGTGAATATTTCTGTTCCTTTCAATTCAAACGTGTTATTATGATACAAAAGGGTTATTTAAGCATAAACCACCATTTGGGAGTGAATTCCATTAGTTTTGAGCAATATCAACATTGTAAGGTAAAAATCACATTGTTGGTCAAAAAGTGCTTCTCTCGCTCTGAAAAGCATTTTGCACGCATAAAAACTTGACATGTGAATATTTCTGTTCCTTTCAATTCAAACGTGTTATTATGATACAAAAGGGTTATTTAAGCATAAACCACCATTTGGGAGTGAATTCCATTAGTTTTGAGCAATATCAACATTGTAAGGTAAAAATCACATTGTTGGTCAAAAAGTGCTTCTCTCGCTCTGAAAAGCATTTTGCACGCATAAAAACTTGACATGTGAATATTTCTGTTTCTTTCAATGGAAACGTGTTATTATGCTTACAAAAGGGTTATTTAAGCATAAACCACCATTTGGGAGTGAATTCCATTAGTTTTGAGCAATATCAAAATTGAAAGGTCAGAATCACATTGTTGGTCAAAAAGTGCTTCTCTCGCTCTGAAAAGCATTTTGCACACATAAAAACTTGACATGTGAATATTTCTGTTACTTTCAATGGAAACGTGTTATTATGCTTACAAAAGGTTTATTTAAGCATAAACCACCATTTGGGAGTGAATTCCATTAGTTTTGAGCAATATCAACATTGTAAGGTAAAAATCACATTGTTGGTCAAAAAGTGCTTCTCTCGCTCTGAAAAGCATTTTGCACGCATAAAAACTTGACATGTGAATATTTCTGTTTCTTTCAATTCAAACGTGTTATTATGCTTAGAAAAGGGTTATTTAAGCATAAACCACCATTTGGGAGTGAATTCCATTAGTTTTGAGCAATATCAAAATTGAAAGGTCAGAGTCACATTGTTGGTCAAAAAGTGCTTCTCTCGCTCTGAAAAGCATTTTGCACACATAAAAACTTGACATGTGAATATTTCTGTTACTTTCAATGGAAACGTATTATTATGCTTACAAAAGGGTTATTTAAGCATAAACCACCATTTGGGAGTGAATTCCATTAGTTTTGAGCAATATCAAAATTGAAAGGTCAGAGTCACATTGTTGGTCAAAAAGTGCTTCTCTCGCTCTGAAAAGCATTTTGCACGCATAAAAACTTGACATGTGAATATTTCTGTTTCTTTCAATGGAAACGTGTTATTATGCTTACAAAAGGTTTATTTAAGCATAAACCACCATTTGGGAGTGAATTCCATTAGTTTTGAGCAATATCAACATTGTAAGGTAAAAATCACATTGTTGGTCAAAAAGTGCTTCTCTCGCTCTGAAAAGCATTTTGCACGCATAAAAACTTGACATGTGAATATTTCTGTTTCTTTCAATTCAAACGTGTTATTATGCTTAGAAAAGGGTTATTTAAGCATAAACCACCATTTGGGAGTGAATTCCATTAGTTTTGAGCAATATCAAAATTGAAAGGTCAGAGTCACATTGTTGGTCAAAAAGTGCTTCTCTCGCTCTGAAAAGCATTTTGCACGCATAAAAACTTGACAAGTGAATATTTCTGTTCCTTTCAATTCAAACGTGTTATTATGATACAAAAGGGTTATTTAAGCATAAACCACCATTTGGGAGTGAATTCCATTCGTTTTGAGCAATATCAACATTGTAAGGTCAGAATCACATTGTTGGTCAAAAAGTGCTTCTCTCGCTCTGAAAAGCATTTTGCACGCATAAAAACTTGACAAGTGAATATTTCTGTTCCTTTCAATTCAAACGTGTTATTATGATACAAAAGGGTTATTTAAGCATAAACCACCATTTGGGAGTGAATTCCATTAGTTTTGAGCAATATCAACATTGTAAGGTAAAAATCACATTGTTGGTCAAAAAGTGCTTCTCTCGCTCTGAAAAGCATTTTGCACGCATAAAAACTTGACATGTGAATATTTCTGTTTCTTTCAATGGAAACGTGTTATTATGCTTACAAAAGGGTTATTTAAGCATAAACCACCATTTGGGAGTGAATTCCATTAGTTTTGAGCAATATCAAAATTGAAAGGTCAGAGTCACATTGTTGGTCAAAAAGTGCTTCTCTCGCTCTGAAAAGCATTTTGCACGCATAAAAACTTGACAAGTGAATATTTCTGTTCCTTTCAATTCAAACGTGTTATTATGATACAAAAGCGTTATTTAAGCATAAACCACCATTTGGGAGTGAATTCCATTCGTTTTGAGCAATATCAACATTGTAAGGTAAAAATCACATTGTTGGTCAAAAAGTGCTTCTCTCGCTCTGAAAAGCATTTTGCACGCATAAAAACTTGACAAGTGAATATTTCTGTTCCTTTCAATTCAAACGTGTTATTATGATACAAAAGGGTTATTTAAGCATAAACCACCATTTGGGAGTGAATTCCATTAGTTTTGAGCAATATCAACATTGTAAGGTAAAAATCACATTGTTGGTCAAAAAGTGCTTCTCTCGCTCTGAAAAGCATTTTGCACGCATAAAAACTTGGCATGTGAATATTTCTGTTTCTTTCAATTCAAACGTGTTATTATGCTTAGAAAAGGGTTATTTAAGCATAAACCACCATTTGGGAGTGAATTCCATTAGTTTTGAGCAATATCAAAATTGAAAGGTCAGAGTCACATTGTTGGTCAAAAAGTGCTTCTCTCGCTCTGAAAAGCATTTTGCACGCATAAAAACTTGACAAGTGAATATTTCTGTTCCTTTCAATTCAAACGTGTTATTATGATACAAAAGGGTTATTTAAGCATAAACCACCATTTGGGAGTGAATTCCATTCGTTTTGAGCAATATCAACATTGTAAGGTCAGAATCACATTGTTGGTCAAAAAGTGCTTCTCTCGCTCTGAAAAGCATTTTGCACGCATAAAAACTTGACAAGTGAATATTTCTGTTCCTTTCAATTCAAACGTGTTATTATGATACAAAAGGGTTATTTAAGCATAAACCACCATTTGGGAGTGAATTCCATTAGTTTTGAGCAATATCAACATTGTAAGGTAAAAATCACATTGTTGGTCAAAAAGTGCTTCTCTCGCTCTGAAAAGCATTTTGCACGCATAAAAACTTGACATGTGAATATTTCTGTTTCTTTCAATGGAAACGTGTTATTATGCTTACAAAAGGGTTATTTAAGCATAAACCACCATTTGGGAGTGAATTCCATTAGTTTTGAGCAATATCAAAATTGAAAGGTCAGAGTCACATTGTTGGTCAAAAAGTGCTTCTCTCGCTCTGAAAAGCATTTTGCACGCATAAAAACTTGACATGTGAATATTTCTGTTTCTTTCAATGGAAACGTGTTATTATGCTTACAAAAGGTTTATTTAAGCATAAACCACCATTTGGGAGTGAATTCCATTAGTTTTGAGCAATATCAACATTGTAAGGTAAAAATCACATTGTTGGTCAAAAAGTGCTTCTCTCGCTCTGAAAAGCATTTTGCACGCATAAAAACTTGACATGTGAATATTTCTGTTTCTTTCAATTCAAACGTGTTATTATGCTTAGAAAAGGGTTATTTAAGCATAAACCACCATTTGGGAGTGAATTCCATTAGTTTTGAGCAATATCAAAATTGAAAGGTCAGAGTCACATTGTTGGTCAAAAAGTGCTTCTCTCGCTCTGAAAAGCATTTTGCACGCATAAAAACTTGACAAGTGAATATTTCTGTTCCTTTCAATTCAAACGTGTTATTATGATACAAAAGGGTTATTTAAGCATAAACCACCATTTGGGAGTGAATTCCATTAGTTTTGAGCAATATCAAAATTGAAAGGTCAGAGTCACATTGTTGGTCAAAAAGTGCTTCTCTCGCTCTGAAAAGCATTTTGCACGCATAAAAACTTGACAAGTGAATATTTCTGTTCCTTTCAATTCAAACGTGTTATTATGATACAAAAGGGTTATTTAAGCATAAACCACCATTTGGGAGTGAATTCCATTAGTTTTGAGCAATATCAACATTGTAAGGTAAAAATCACATTGTTGGTCAAAAAGTGCTTCTCTCGCTCTGAAAAGCATTTTGCACGCATAAAAACTTGACAAGTGAATATTTCTGTTCCTTTCAATTCAAACGTGTTATTATGATACAAAAGCGTTCTTTAAGCATAAACCACCATTTGGGAGTGAATTCCATTAGTTTTGAGCAATATCAAAATTGAAAGGTCAGAGTCACATTGTTGGTCAAAAAGTGCTTCTCTCGCTCTGAAAAGCATTTTGCACGCATAAAAACTTGACATGTGAATATTTCTGTTTCTTTCAATGGAAACGTGTTATTATGCTTACAAAAGGTTTATTTAAGCATAAACCACCATTTGGGAGTGAATTCCATTAGTTTTGAGCAATATCAACATTGTAAGGTAAAAATCACATTGTTGGTCAAAAAGTGCTTCTCTCGCTCTGAAAAGCATTTTGCACGCATAAAAACTTGACATGTGAATATTTCTGTTTCTTTCAATTCAAACGTGTTATTATGCTTAGAAAAGGGTTATTTAAGCATAAACCACCATTTGGGAGTGAATTCCATTAGTTTTGAGCAATATCAAAATTGAAAGGTCAGAGTCACATTGTTGGTCAAAAAGTGCTTCTCTCGCTCTGAAAAGCATTTTGCACGCATAAAAACTTGACAAGTGAATATTTCTGTTCCTTTCAATTCAAACGTGTTATTATGATACAAAAGGGTTATTTAAGCATAAACCACCATTTGGGAGTGAATTCCATTAGTTTTGAGCAATATCAAAATTGAAAGGTCAGAGTCACATTGTTGGTCAAAAAGTGCTTCTCTCGCTCTGAAAAGCATTTTGCACGCATAAAAACTTGACAAGTGAATATTTCTGTTCCTTTCAATTCAAACGTGTTATTATGATACAAAAGGGTTATTTAAGCATAAACCACCATTTGGGAGTGAATTCCATTAGTTTTGAGCAATATCAACATTGTAAGGTAAAAATCACATTGTTGGTCAAAAAGTGCTTCTCTCGCTCTGAAAAGCATTTTGCACGCATAAAAACTTGACAAGTGAATATTTCTGTTCCTTTCAATTCAAACGTGTTATTATGATACAAAAGCGTTCTTTAAGCATAAACCACCATTTGGGAGTGAATTCCATTCGTTTTGAGCAATATCAACATTGTAAGGTCAGAATCACATTGTTGGTCAAAAAGTGCTTCTCTCGCTCTGAAAAGCATTTTGCACGCATAAAAACTTGACAAGTGAATATTTCTGTTCCTTTCAATTCAAACGTGTTATTATGATACAAAAGGGTTATTTAAGCATAAACCACCATTTGGGAGTGAATTCCATTAGTTTTGAGCAATATCAACATTGTAAGGTAAAAATCACATTGTTGGTCAAAAAGTGCTTCTCTCGCTCTGAAAAGCATTTTGCACGCATAAAAACTTGGCATGTGAATATTTCTGTTTCTTTCAATTCAAACGTGTTATTATGCTTAGAAAAGGGTTATTTAAGCATAAACCACCATTTGGGAGTGAATTCCATTAGTTTTGAGCAATATCAAAATTGAAAGGTCAGAGTCACATTGTTGGTCAAAAAGTGCTTCTCTCGCTCTGAAAAGCATTTTGCACGCATAAAAACTTGACAAGTGAATATTTCTGTTCCTTTCAATTCAAACGTGTTATTATGATACAAAAGGGTTATTTAAGCATAAACCACCATTTGGGAGTGAATTCCATTCGTTTTGAGCAATATCAACATTGTAAGGTCAGAATCACATTGTTGGTCAAAAAGTGCTTCTCTCGCTCTGAAAAGCATTTTGCACGCATAAAAACTTGACAAGTGAATATTTCTGTTCCTTTCAATTCAAACGTGTTATTATGATACAAAAGGGTTATTTAAGCATAAACCACCATTTGGGAGTGAATTCCATTCGTTTTGAGCAATATCAACATTGTAAGGTAAAAATCACATTGTTGGTCAAAAAGTGCTTCTCTCGCTCTGAAAAGCATTTTGCACGCATAAAAACTTGACATGTGAATATTTCTGTTTCTTTCAATGGAAACGTGTTATTATGCTTACAAAAGGGTTATTTAAGCATAAACCACCATTTGGGAGTGAATTCCATTAGTTTTGAGCAATATCAAAATTGAAAGGTCAGAATCACATTGTTGGTCAAAAAGTGCTTCTCTCGCTCTGAAAAGCATTTTGCACACATAAAAACTTGACATGTGAATATTTCTGTTACTTTCAATGGAAACGTGTTATTATGCTTACAAAAGGGTTATTTAAGCATAAACCACCATTTGGGAGTGAATTCCATTAGTTTTGAGCAATATCAACATTGTAAGGTAAAAATCACATTGTTGGTCAAAAAGTGCTTCTCTCGCTCTGAAAAGCATTTTGCACGCATAAAAACTTGACATGTGAATATTTCTGTTTCTTTCAATTCAAACGTGTTATTATGCTTAGAAAAGGGTTATTTAAGCATAAACCACCATTTGGGAGTGAATTCCATTAGTTTTGAGCAATATCAACATTGTAAGGTAAAAATCACATTGTTGGTCAAAAAGTGCTTCTCTCGCTCTGAAAAGCATTTTGCACGCATAAAAACTTGACATGTGAATATTTCTGTTCCTTTCAATTCAAACGTGTTATTATGATACAAAAGGGTTATTTAAGCATAAACCACCATTTGGGAGTGAATTCCATTAGTTTTGAGCAATATCAACATTGTAAGGTAAAAATCACATTGTTGGTCAAAAAGTGCTTCTCTCGCTCTGAAAAGCATTTTGCACGCATAAAAACTTGACATGTGAATATTTCTGTTTCTTTCAATGGAAACGTGTTATTATGCTTACAAAAGGGTTATTTAAGCATAAACCACCATTTGGGAGTGAATTCCATTAGTTTTGAGCAATATCAAAATTGAAAGGTCAGAATCACATTGTTGGTCAAAAAGTGCTTCTCTCGCTCTGAAAAGCATTTTGCACACATAAAAACTTGACATGTGAATATTTCTGTTACTTTCAATGGAAACGTATTATTATGCTTACAAAAGGGTTATTTAAGCATAAACCACCATTTGGGAGTGAATTCCATTAGTTTTGAGCAATATCAAAATTGAAAGGTCAGAGTCACATTGTTGGTCAAAAAGTGCTTCTCTCGCTCTGAAAAGCATTTTGCACGCATAAAAACTTGACATGTGAATATTTCTGTTTCTTTCAATGGAAACGTGTTATTATGCTTACAAAAGGTTTATTTAAGCATAAACCACCATTTGGGAGTGAATTCCATTAGTTTTGAGCAATATCAACATTGTAAGGTAAAAATCACATTGTTGGTCAAAAAGTGCTTCTCTCGCTCTGAAAAGCATTTTGCACGCATAAAAACTTGACATGTGAATATTTCTGTTTCTTTCAATTCAAACGTGTTATTATGCTTAGAAAAGGGTTATTTAAGCATAAACCACCATTTGGGAGTGAATTCCATTAGTTTTGAGCAATATCAACATTGTAAGGTAAAAATCACATTGTTGGTCAAAAAGTGCTTCTCTCGCTCTGAAAAGCATTTTGCACGCATAAAAACTTGACAAGTGAATATTTCTGTTCCTTTCAATTCAAACGTGTTATTATGATACAAAAGGGTTATTTAAGCATAAACCACCATTTGGGAGTGAATTCCATTAGTTTTGAGCAATATCAACATTGTAAGGTAAAAATCACATTGTTGGTCAAAAAGTGCTTCTCTCGCTCTGAAAAGCATTTTGCACGCATAAAAACTTGACATGTGAATATTTCTGTTCCTTTCAATTCAAACGTGTTATTATGATACAAAAGGGTTATTTAAGCATAAACCACCATTTGGGAGTGAATTCCATTAGTTTTGAGCAATATCAACATTGTAAGGTAAAAATCACATTGTTGGTCAAAAAGTGCTTCTCTCGCTCTGAAAAGCATTTTGCACGCATAAAAACTTGACATGTGAATATTTCTGTTTCTTTCAATGGAAACGTGTTATTATGCTTACAAAAGGGTTATTTAAGCATAAACCACCATTTGGGAGTGAATTCCATTAGTTTTGAGCAATATCAAAATTGAAAGGTCAGAATCACATTGTTGGTCAAAAAGTGCTTCTCTCGCTCTGAAAAGCATTTTGCACACATAAAAACTTGACATGTGAATATTTCTGTTACTTTCAATGGAAACGTGTTATTATGCTTACAAAAGGTTTATTTAAGCATAAACCACCATTTGGGAGTGAATTCCATTAGTTTTGAGCAATATCAACATTGTAAGGTAAAAATCACATTGTTGGTCAAAAAGTGCTTCTCTCGCTCTGAAAAGCATTTTGCACGCATAAAAACTTGACATGTGAATATTTCTGTTTCTTTCAATTCAAACGTGTTATTATGCTTAGAAAAGGGTTATTTAAGCATAAACCACCATTTGGGAGTGAATTCCATTAGTTTTGAGCAATATCAAAATTGAAAGGTCAGAGTCACATTGTTGGTCAAAAAGTGCTTCTCTCGCTCTGAAAAGCATTTTGCACACATAAAAACTTGACATGTGAATATTTCTGTTACTTTCAATGGAAACGTATTATTATGCTTACAAAAGGGTTATTTAAGCATAAACCACCATTTGGGAGTGAATTCCATTAGTTTTGAGCAATATCAAAATTGAAAGGTCAGAGTCACATTGTTGGTCAAAAAGTGCTTCTCTCGCTCTGAAAAGCATTTTGCACGCATAAAAACTTGACATGTGAATATTTCTGTTTCTTTCAATGGAAACGTGTTATTATGCTTACAAAAGGTTTATTTAAGCATAAACCACCATTTGGGAGTGAATTCCATTAGTTTTGAGCAATATCAACATTGTAAGGTAAAAATCACATTGTTGGTCAAAAAGTGCTTCTCTCGCTCTGAAAAGCATTTTGCACGCATAAAAACTTGACATGTGAATATTTCTGTTTCTTTCAATTCAAACGTGTTATTATGCTTAGAAAAGGGTTATTTAAGCATAAACCACCATTTGGGAGTGAATTCCATTAGTTTTGAGCAATATCAAAATTGAAAGGTCAGAGTCACATTGTTGGTCAAAAAGTGCTTCTCTCGCTCTGAAAAGCATTTTGCACGCATAAAAACTTGACAAGTGAATATTTCTGTTCCTTTCAATTCAAACGTGTTATTATGATACAAAAGGGTTATTTAAGCATAAACCACCATTTGGGAGTGAATTCCATTCGTTTTGAGCAATATCAACATTGTAAGGTCAGAATCACATTGTTGGTCAAAAAGTGCTTCTCTCGCTCTGAAAAGCATTTTGCACGCATAAAAACTTGACAAGTGAATATTTCTGTTCCTTTCAATTCAAACGTGTTATTATGATACAAAAGGGTTATTTAAGCATAAACCACCATTTGGGAGTGAATTCCATTAGTTTTGAGCAATATCAACATTGTAAGGTAAAAATCACATTGTTGGTCAAAAAGTGCTTCTCTCGCTCTGAAAAGCATTTTGCACGCATAAAAACTTGACATGTGAATATTTCTGTTTCTTTCAATGGAAACGTGTTATTATGCTTACAAAAGGGTTATTTAAGCATAAACCACCATTTGGGAGTGAATTCCATTAGTTTTGAGCAATATCAAAATTGAAAGGTCAGAGTCACATTGTTGGTCAAAAAGTGCTTCTCTCGCTCTGAAAAGCATTTTGCACGCATAAAAACTTGACAAGTGAATATTTCTGTTCCTTTCAATTCAAATGTGTTATTATGATACAAAAGCGTTATTTAAGCATAAACCACCATTTGGGAGTGAATTCCATTCGTTTTGAGCAATATCAACATTGTAAGGTCAGAATCACATTGTTGGTCAAAAAGTGCTTCTCTCGCTCTGAAAAGCATTTTGCACGCATAAAAACTTGACAAGTGAATATTTCTGTTCCTTTCAATTCAAACGTGTTATTATGATACAAAAGGGTTATTTAAGCATAAACCACCATTTGGGAGTGAATTCCATTAGTTTTGAGCAATATCAACATTGTAAGGTAAAAATCACATTGTTGGTCAAAAAGTGCTTCTCTCGCTCTGAAAAGCATTTTGCACGCATAAAAACTTGACATGTGAATATTTCTGTTTCTTTCAATTCAAACGTGTTATTATGCTTAGAAAAGGGTTATTTAAGCATAAACCACCATTTGGGAGTGAATTCCATTAGTTTTGAGCAATATCAAAATTGAAAGGTCAGAGTCACATTGTTGGTCAAAAAGTGCTTCTCTCGCTCTGAAAAGCATTTTGCACGCATAAAAACTTGACAAGTGAATATTTCTGTTCCTTTCAATTCAAACGTGTTATTATGATACAAAAGGGTTATTTAAGCATAAACCACCATTTGGGAGTGAATTCCATTCGTTTTGAGCAATATCAACATTGTAAGGTCAGAATCACATTGTTGGTCAAAAAGTGCTTCTCTCGCTCTGAAAAGCATTTTGCACGCATAAAAACTTGACAAGTGAATATTTCTGTTCCTTTCAATTCAAACGTGTTATTATGATACAAAAGGGTTATTTAAGCATAAACCACCATTTGGGAGTGAATTCCATTAGTTTTGAGCAATATCAACATTGTAAGGTAAAAATCACATTGTTGGTCAAAAAGTGCTTCTCTCGCTCTGAAAAGCATTTTGCACGCATAAAAACTTGACATGTGAATATTTCTGTTTCTTTCAATGGAAACGTGTTATTATGCTTACAAAAGGGTTATTTAAGCATAAACCACCATTTGGGAGTGAATTCCATTAGTTTTGAGCAATATCAAAATTGAAAGGTCAGAGTCACATTGTTGGTCAAAAAGTGCTTCTCTCGCTCTGAAAAGCATTTTGCACGCATAAAAACTTGACATGTGAATATTTCTGTTTCTTTCAATGGAAACGTGTTATTATGCTTACAAAAGGTTTATTTAAGCATAAACCACCATTTGGGAGTGAATTCCATTAGTTTTGAGCAATATCAACATTGTAAGGTAAAAATCACATTGTTGGTCAAAAAGTGCTTCTCTCGCTCTGAAAAGCATTTTGCACGCATAAAAACTTGACATGTGAATATTTCTGTTTCTTTCAATTCAAACGTGTTATTATGCTTAGAAAAGGGTTATTTAAGCATAAACCACCATTTGGGAGTGAATTCCATTAGTTTTGAGCAATATCAAAATTGAAAGGTCAGAGTCACATTGTTGGTCAAAAAGTGCTTCTCTCGCTCTGAAAAGCATTTTGCACGCATAAAAACTTGACAAGTGAATATTTCTGTTCCTTTCAATTCAAACGTGTTATTATGATACAAAAGGGTTATTTAAGCATAAACCACCATTTGGGAGTGAATTCCATTAGTTTTGAGCAATATCAAAATTGAAAGGTCAGAGTCACATTGTTGGTCAAAAAGTGCTTCTCTCGCTCTGAAAAGCATTTTGCACGCATAAAAACTTGACAAGTGAATATTTCTGTTCCTTTCAATTCAAACGTGTTATTATGATACAAAAGGGTTATTTAAGCATAAACCACCATTTGGGAGTGAATTCCATTAGTTTTGAGCAATATCAACATTGTAAGGTAAAAATCACATTGTTGGTCAAAAAGTGCTTCTCTCGCTCTGAAAAGCATTTTGCACGCATAAAAACTTGACAAGTGAATATTTCTGTTCCTTTCAATTCAAACGTGTTATTATGATACAAAAGGGTTATTTAAGCATAAACCACCATTTGGGAGTGAATTCCATTAGTTTTGAGCAATATCAACATTGTAAGGTAAAAATCACATTGTTGGTCAAAAAGTGCTTCTCTCGCTCTGAAAAGCATTTTGCACGCATAAAAACTTGACATGTGAATATTTCTGTTTCTTTCAATTCAAACGTGTTATTATGCTTAGAAAAGGGTTATTTAAGCATAAACCACCATTTGGGAGTGAATTCCATTAGTTTTGAGCAATATCAACATTGTAAGGTAAAAATCACATTGTTGGTCAAAAAGTGCTTCTCTCGCTCTGAAAAGCATTTTGCACGCATAAAAACTTGACAAGTGAATATTTCTGTTCCTTTCAATTCAAACGTGTTATTATGATACAAAAGGGTTATTTAAGCATAAACCACCATTTGGGAGTGAATTCCATTAGTTTTGAGCAATATCAACATTGTAAGGTAAAAATCACATTGTTGGTCAAAAAGTGCTTCTCTCGCTCTGAAAAGCATTTTGCACGCATAAAAACTTGACATGTGAATATTTCTGTTCCTTTCAATTCAAACGTGTTATTATGATACAAAAGGGTTATTTAAGCATAAACCACCATTTGGGAGTGAATTCCATTAGTTTTGAGCAATATCAACATTGTAAGGTAAAAATCACATTGTTGGTCAAAAAGTGCTTCTCTCGCTCTGAAAAGCATTTTGCACGCATAAAAACTTGACATGTGAATATTTCTGTTTCTTTCAATGGAAACGTGTTATTATGCTTACAAAAGGTTTATTTAAGCATAAACCACCATTTGGGAGTGAATTCCATTAGTTTTGAGCAATATCAACATTGTAAGGTAAAAATCACATTGTTGGTCAAAAAGTGCTTCTCTCGCTCTGAAAAGCATTTTGCACGCATAAAAACTTGACATGTGAATATTTCTGTTTCTTTCAATTCAAACGTGTTATTATGCTTAGAAAAGGGTTATTTAAGCATAAACCACCATTTGGGAGTGAATTCCATTAGTTTTGAGCAATATCAAAATTGAAAGGTCAGAGTCACATTGTTGGTCAAAAAGTGCTTCTCTCGCTCTGAAAAGCATTTTGCACGCATAAAAACTTGACAAGTGAATATTTCTGTTCCTTTCAATTCAAACGTGTTATTATGATACAAAAGAAAAGGGTTATTTAAGCATAAACCACCATTTGGGAGTGAATTCCATTAGTTTTGAGCAATATCAAAATTGAAAGGTCAGAGTCACATTGTTGGTCAAAAAGTGCTTCTCTCGCTCTGAAAAGCATTTTGCACGCATAAAAACTTGACAAGTGAATATTTCTGTTCCTTTCAATTCAAACGTGTTATTATGATACAAAAGGGTTATTTAAGCATAAACCACCATTTGGGAGTGAATTCCATTAGTTTTGAGCAATATCAACATTGTAAGGTAAAAATCACATTGTTGGTCAAAAAAGTGCTTCTCTCGCTCTGAAAAGCATTTTGCACGCATAAAAACTTGACAAGTGAATATTTCTGTTCCTTTCAATTCAAACGTGTTATTATGATACAAAAGGGTTATTTAAGCATAAACCACCATTTGGAGTGAATTCCATTAGTTTTGAGCAATATCAACATTGTAAGGTAAAAATCACATTGTTGGTCAAAAAGTGCTTCTCTCGCTCTGAAAAGCATTTTGCACGCATAAAAACTTGACATGTGAATATTTCTGTTTCTTTCAATTCAAACGTGTTATTATGCTTAGAAAGGGTTATTTAAGCATAAACCACCATTTGGGAGTGAATTCCATTAGTTTTGAGCAATATCAACATTGTAAGGTAAAAATCACATTGTTGGTCAAAAAGTGCTTCTCTCGCTCTGAAAAGCATTTTGCACGCATAAAAACTTGACAAGTGAATATTTCTGTTCCTTTCAATTCAAACGTGTTATTATGATACAAAAGGGTTATTTAAGCATAAACCACCATTTGGGAGTGAATTCCATTAGTTTTGAGCAATATCAACATTGTAAGGTAAAAATCACATTGTTGGTCAAAAAGTGCTTCTCTCGCTCTGAAAAGCATTTTGCACGCATAAAAACTTGACATGTGAATATTTCTGTTCCTTTCAATTCAAACGTGTTATTATGATACAAAAGGGTTATTTAAGCATAAACCACCATTTGGGAGTGAATTCCATTAGTTTTGAGCAATATCAACATTGTAAGGTAAAAATCACATTGTTGGTCAAAAAGTGCTTCTCTCGCTCTGAAAAGCATTTTGCACGCATAAAAACTTGACATGTGAATATTTCTGTTTCTTTCAATGGAAACGTGTTATTATGCTTACAAAAGGTTTATTTAAGCATAAACCACCATTTGGGAGTGAATTCCATTAGTTTTGAGCAATATCAACATTGTAAGGTAAAAATCACATTGTTGGTCAAAAAGTGCTTCTCTCGCTCTGAAAAGCATTTTGCACGCATAAAAACTTGACATGTGAATATTTCTGTTTCTTTCAATTCAAACGTGTTATTATGCTTAGAAAAGGGTTATTTAAGCATAAACCACCATTTGGGAGTGAATTCCATTAGTTTTGAGCAATATCAAAATTGAAAGGTCAGAGTCACATTGTTGGTCAAAAAGTGCTTCTCTCGCTCTGAAAAGCATTTTGCACACATAAAAAATTGACATGTGAATATTTCTGTTACTTTCAATGGAAACGTATTATTATGCTTACAAAAGGGTTATTTAAGCATAAACCACCATTTGGGAGTGAATTCCATTAGTTTTGAGCAATATCAAAATTGAAAGGTCAGAGTCACATTGTTGGTCAAAAAGTGCTTCTCTCGCTCTGAAAAGCATTTTGCACGCATAAAAACTTGACATGTGAATATTTCTGTTTCTTTCAATGGAAACGTGTTATTATGCTTACAAAAGGTTTATTTAAGCATAAACCACCATTTGGGAGTGAATTCCATTAGTTTTGAGCAATATCAACATTGTAAGGTAAAAATCACATTGTTGGTCAAAAAGTGCTTCTCTCGCTCTGAAAAGCATTTTGCACGCATAAAAACTTGACATGTGAATATTTCTGTTTCTTGTCAATTCAAACGTGTTATTATGCTTAGAAAAGGGTTATTTAAGCATAAACCACCATTTGGGAGTGAATTCCATTAGTTTTGAGCAATATCAAAATTGAAAGGTCAGAGTCACATTGTTGGTCAAAAAGTGCTTCTCTCGCTCTGAAAAGCATTTTGCACGCATAAAAACTTGACAAGTGAATATTTCTGTTCCTTTCAATTCAAACGTGTTATTATGATACAAAAGGGTTATTTAAGCATAAACCACCATTTGGGAGTGAATTCCATTCGTTTTGAGCAATATCAACATTGTAAGGTCAGAATCACATTGTTGGTCAAAAGTGCTTCTCTCGCTCTGAAAAGCATTTTGCACGCATAAAAACTTGACAAGTGAATATTTCTGTTCCTTTCAATTCAAACGTGTTATTATGATACAAAAGGGTTATTTAAGCATAAACCACCATTTGGGAGTGAATTCCATTAGTTTTGAGCAATATCAACATTGTAAGGTAAAAATCACATTGTTGGTCAAAAAGTGCTTCTCTCGCTCTGAAAAGCATTTTGCACGCATAAAAACTTGACATGTGAATATTTCTGTTTCTTTCAATGGAAACGTGTTATTATGCTTACAAAAGGGTTATTTAAGCATAAACCACCATTTGGAGTGAATTCCATTAGTTTTGAGCAATATCAAAATTGAAAGGTCAGAGTCACATTGTTGGTCAAAAAGTGCTTCTCTCGCTCTGAAAAGCATTTTGCACGCATAAAAACTTGACAAGTGAATATTTCTGTTCCTTTCAATTCAAACGTGTTATTATGATACAAAAGCGTTATTTAAGCATAAACCACCATTTGGGAGTGAATTCCATTCGTTTTGAGCAATATCAACATTGTAAGGTCAGAATCACATTGTTGGTCAAAAAGTGCTTCTCTCGCTCTGAAAAGCATTTTGCACGCATAAAAACTTGACAAGTGAATATTTCTGTTCCTTTCAATTCAAACGTGTTATTATGATACAAAAGGGTTATTTAAGCATAAACCACCATTTGGGAGTGAATTCCATTAGTTTTGAGCAATATCAACATTGTAAGGTAAAAATCACATTGTTGGTCAAAAAGTGCTTCTCTCGCTCTGAAAAGCATTTTGCACGCATAAAAACTTGGCATGTGAATATTTCTGTTTCTTTCAATTCAAACGTGTTATTATGCTTAGAAAAGGGTTATTTAAGCATAAACCACCATTTGGGAGTGAATTCCATTAGTTTTGAGCAATATCAAAATTGAAAGGTCAGAGTCACATTGTTGGTCAAAAAGTGCTTCTCTCGCTCTGAAAAAAAGCATTTTGCACGCATAAAAACTTGACAAGTGAATATTTCTGTTCCTTTCAATTCAAACGTGTTATTATGATACAAAAGGGTTATTTAAGCATAAACCACCATTTGGGAGTGAATTCCATTCGTTTTGAGCAATATCAACATTGTAAGGTCAGAATCACATTGTTGGTCAAAAAGTGCTTCTCTCGCTCTGAAAAGCATTTTGCACGCATAAAAACTTGACAAGTGAATATTTCTGTTCCTTTCATTCAAACGTGTTATTATGATACAAAAGGGTTATTTAAGCATAAACCACCATTTGGGAGTGAATTCCATTAGTTTTGAGCAATATCAACATTGTAAGGTAAAAATCACATTGTTGGTCAAAAAGTGCTTCTCTCGCTCTGAAAAGCATTTTGCACGCATAAAAACTTGACAAGTGAATATTTCTGTTCCTTTCAATTCAAACGTGTTATTATGATACAAAAGGGTTATTTAAGCATAAACCACCATTTGGGAGTGAATTCCATTAGTTTTGAGCAATATCAACATTGTAAGGTAAAAATCACATTGTTGGTCAAAAAGTGCTTCTCTCGCTCTGAAAAGCATTTTGCACGCATAAAAACTTGACATGTGAATATTTCTGTTCCTTTCAATTCAAACGTGTTATTATGATACAAAAGGGTTATTTAAGCATAAACCACCATTTGGGAGTGAATTCCATTAGTTTTGAGCAATATCAACATTGTAAGGTAAAAATCACATTGTTGGTCAAAAAGTGCTTCTCTCGCTCTGAAAAGCATTTTGCACGCATAAAAACTTGACATGTGAATATTTCTGTTTCTTTCAATGGAAACGTGTTATTATGCTTACAAAAGGGTTATTTAAGCATAAACCACCATTTGGGAGTGAATTCCATTAGTTTTGAGCAATATCAAAATTGAAAGGTCAGAATCACATTGTTGGTCAAAAAGTGCTTCTCTCGCTCTGAAAAGCATTTTGCACACATAAAAACTTGACATGTGAATATTTCTGTTACTTTCAATGGAAACGTGTTATTATGCTACAAAAGGTTTATTTAAGCATAAACCACCATTTGGGAGTGAATTCCATTAGTTTTGAGCAATATCAACATTGTAAGGTAAAAATCACATTGTTGGTCAAAAAGTGCTTCTCTCGCTCTGAAAAGCATTTTGCACGCATAAAAACTTGACATGTGAATATTTCTGTTTCTTTCAATTCAAACGTGTTATTATGCTTAGAAAATGGTTATTTAAGCATAAACCACCATTTGGGAGTGAATTCCATTAGTTTTGAGCAATATCAAAATTGAAAGGTCAGAGTCACATTGTTGGTCAAAAAGTGCTTCTCTCGCTCTGAAAAGCATTTTGCACACATAAAAACTTGACATGTGAATATTTCTGTTACTTTCAATGGAAACGTATTATTATGCTTACAAAAGGGTTATTTAAGCATAAACCACCATTTGGGAGTGAATTCCATTAGTTTTGAGCAATATCAAAATTGAAAGGTCAGAGTCACATTGTTGGTCAAAAAGTGCTTCTCTCGCTCTGAAAAGCATTTTGCACGCATAAAAACTTGACATGTGAATATTTCTGTTTCTTTCAATGGAAACGTGTTATTATGCTTACAAAAGGTTTATATAAGCATAAACCACCATTTGGGAGTGAATTCCATTAGTTTTGAGCAATATCAACATTGTAAGGTAAAAATCACATTGTTGGTCAAAAAGTGCTTCTCTCGCTCTGAAAAGCATTTTGCACGCATAAAAACTTGACATGTGAATATTTCTGTTTCTTTCAATTCAAACGTGTTATTATGCTTAGAAAAGGGTTATTTAAGCATAAACCACCATTTGGGAGTGAATTCCATTAGTTTTGAGCAATATCAAAATTGAAAGGTCAGAGTCACATTGTTGGTCAAAAAGTGCTTCTCTCGCTCTGAAAAGCATTTTGCACGCATAAAAACTTGACAAGTGAATATTTCTGTTCCTTTCAATTCAAACGTGTTATTATGATACAAAAGGGTTATTTAAGCATAAACCACCATTTGGGAGTGAATTCCATTCGTTTTGAGCAATATCAACATTGTAAGGTCAGAATCACATTGTTGGTCAAAAAGTGCTTCTCTCGCTCTGAAAAGCATTTTGCACGCATAAAAACTTGACAAGTGAATATTTCTGTTCCTTTCAATTCAAACGTGTTATTATGATACAAAAGGGTTATTTAAGCATAAACCACCATTTGGGAGTGAATTCCATTAGTTTTGAGCAATATCAACATTGTAAGGTAAAAATCACATTGTTGGTCAAAAAGTGCTTCTCTCGCTCTGAAAAGCATTTTGCACGCATAAAAACTTGACATGTGAATATTTCTGTTTCTTTCAATGGAAACGTGTTATTATGCTTACAAAAGGGTTATTTAAGCATAAACCACCATTTGGGAGTGAATTCCATTAGTTTTGAGCAATATCAAAATTGAAAGGTCAGAGTCACATTGTTGGTCAAAAAGTGCTTCTCTCGCTCTGAAAAGCATTTTGCACGCATAAAAACTTGACAAGTGAATATTTCTGTTCCTTTCAATTCAAACGTGTTATTATGATACAAAAGCGTTATTTAAGCATAAACCACCATTTGGGAGTGAATTCCATTCGTTTTGAGCAATATCAACATTGTAAGGTCAGAATCACATTGTTGGTCAAAAAGTGCTTCTCTCGCTCTGAAAAGCATTTTGCACGCATAAAAACTTGACAAGTGAATATTTCTGTTCCTTTCAATTCAAACGTGTTATTATGATACAAAAGGGTTATTTAAGCATAAACCACCATTTGGGAGTGAATTCCATTAGTTTTGAGCAATATCAACATTGTAAGGTAAAAATCACATTGTTGGTCAAAAAGTGCTTCTCTCGCTCTGAAAAGCATTTTGCACGCATAAAAACTTGGCATGTGAATATTTCTGTTTCTTTCAATTCAAACGTGTTATTATGCTTAGAAAAGGGTTATTTAAGCATAAACCACCATTTGGGAGTGAATTCCATTAGTTTTGAGCAATATCAAAATTGAAAGGTCAGAGTCACATTGTTGGTCAAAAAGTGCTTCTCTCGCTCTGAAAAGCATTTTGCACGCATAAAAACTTGACAAGTGAATATTTCTGTTCCTTTCAATTCAAACGTGTTATTATGATACAAAAGGGTTATTTAAGCATAAACCACCATTTGGGAGTGAATTCCATTCGTTTTGAGCAATATCAACATTGTAAGGTCAGAATCACATTGTTGGTCAAAAAGTGCTTCTCTCGCTCTGAAAAGCATTTTGCACGCATAAAAACTTGACAAGTGAATATTTCTGTTCCTTTCAATTCAAACGTGTTATTATGATACAAAAGGGTTATTTAAGCATAAACCACCATTTGGGAGTGAATTCCATTAGTTTTGAGCAATATCAACATTGTAAGGTAAAAATCACATTGTTGGTCAAAAAGTGCTTCTCTCGCTCTGAAAAGCATTTTGCACGCATAAAAACTTGACATGTGAATATTTCTGTTTCTTTCAATGGAAACGTGTTATTATGCTTACAAAAGGGTTATTTAAGCATAAACCACCATTTGGGAGTGAATTCCATTAGTTTTGAGCAATATCAAAATTGAAAGGTCAGAGTCACATTGTTGGTCAAAAAGTGCTTCTCTCGCTCTGAAAAGCATTTTGCACGCATAAAAACTTGACATGTGAATATTTCTGTTTCTTTCAATGGAAACGTGTTATTATGCTTACAAAAGGTTTATTTAAGCATAAACCACCATTTGGGAGTGAATTCCATTAGTTTTGAGCAATATCAACATTGTAAGGTAAAAATCACATTGTTGGTCAAAAAGTGCTTCTCTCGCTCTGAAAAGCATTTTGCACGCATAAAAACTTGACATGTGAATATTTCTGTTTCTTTCAATTCAAACGTGTTATTATGCTTAGAAAAGGGTTATTTAAGCATAAACCACCATTTGGGAGTGAATTCCATTAGTTTTGAGCAATATCAAAATTGAAAGGTCAGAGTCACATTGTTGGTCAAAAAGTGCTTCTCTCGCTCTGAAAAGCATTTTGCACGCATAAAAACTTGACAAGTGAATATTTCTGTTCCTTTCAATTCAAACGTGTTATTATGATACAAAAGTGTTATTTAAGCATAAACCACCATTTGGGAGTGAATTCCATTAGTTTTGAGCAATATCAAAATTGAAAGGTCAGAGTCACATTGTTGGTCAAAAAGTGCTTCTCTCGCTCTGAAAAGCATTTTGCACGCATAAAAACTTGACAAGTGAATATTTCTGTTCCTTTCAATTCAAACGTGTTATTATGATACAAAAGGGTTATTTAAGCATAAACCACCATTTGGGAGTGAATTCCATTAGTTTTGAGCAATATCAACATTGTAAGGTAAAAATCACATTGTTGGTCAAAAAGTGCTTCTCTCGCTCTGAAAAGCATTTTGCACGCATAAAAACTTGACAAGTGAATATTTCTGTTCCTTTCAATTCAAACGTGTTATTATGATACAAAAGGGTTATTTAAGCATAAACCACCATTTGGGAGTGAATTCCATTAGTTTTGAGCAATATCAACATTGTAAGGTAAAAATCACATTGTTGGTCAAAAAGTGCTTCTCTCGCTCTGAAAAGCATTTTGCACGCATAAAAACTTGACATGTGAATATTTCTGTTTCTTTCAATGGAAACGTGTTATTATGCTTACAAAAGGGTTATTTAAGCATAAACCACCATTTGGGAGTGAATTCCATTAGTTTTGAGCAATATCAAAATTGAAAGGTCAGAGTCACATTGTTGGTCAAAAAGTGCTTCTCTCGCTCTGAAAAGCATTTTGCACGCATAAAAACTTGACATGTGAATATTTCTGTTTCTTTCAATGGAAACGTGTTATTATGCTTACAAAAGGTTTATTTAAGCATAAACCACCATTTGGGAGTGAATTCCATTAGTTTTGAGCAATATCAAAATTGAAATGTAAAAATCACATTGTTGGTCAAAAAGTGCTTCTCTCGCTCTGAAAAGCATTTTGCACGCATAAAAACTTGACAAGTGAATATTTCTGTTCCTTTCAATTCAAACGTGTTATTATGATACAAAAGGGTTATTTAAGCATAAACCACCATTTGGGAGTGAATTCCATTAGTTTTGAGCAATATCAACATTGTAAGGTAAAAATCACATTGTTGGTCAAAAAGTGCTTCTCTCGCTCTGAAAAGCATTTTGCACGCATAAAAACTTGACATGTGAATATTTCTGTTTCTTTCAATGGAAACGTGTTATTATGCTTACAAAAGGGTTATTTAAGCAAAAACCACCATTTGGGAGTGAATTCCATTAGTTTTGAGCAATATCAAAATTGAAAGGTCAGAATCACATTGTTGGTCAAAAAGTGCTTCTCTCGCTCTGAAAATCATTTTGCACACATAAAAACTTGACATGTGAATATTTCTGTTACTTTCAATGGAAACGTGTTATTATGCTTACAAAAGGGTTATTTAAGCATAAACCACCATTTGGGAGTGAATTCCATTAGTTTTGAGCAATATCAAAATTGAAAGGTCAGAGTCACATTGTTGGTCAAAAAGTGCTTCTCTCGCTCTGAAAAGCATTTTGCACGCATAAAAACTTGACATGTGAATATTTCTGTTTCTTTCAATGGAAACGTGTTATTATGCTTACAAAAGGTTTATTTAAGCATAAACCACCATTTGGGAGTGAATTCCATTAGTTTTGAGCAATATCAACATTGTAAGGTAAAAATCACATTGTTGGTCAAAAAGTGCTTCTCTCGCTCTGAAAAGCATTTTGCACGCATAAAAACTTGACATGTGAATATTTCTGTTTCTTTCAATTCAAACGTGTTATTATGCTTAGAAAAGGGTTATTTAAGCATAAACCACCATTTGGGAGTGAATTCCATTCGTTTTGAGCAATATCAACATTGTAAGGTCAGAATCACATTGTTGGTCAAAAAGTGCTTCTCTCGCTCTGAAAAGCATTTTGCACGCATAAAAACTTGACAAGTGAATATTTCTGTTCCTTTCAATTCAAACGTGTTATTATGATACAAAAGGGTTATTTAAGCATAAACCACCATTTGGGAGTGAATTCCATTAGTTTTGAGCAATATCAACATTGTAAGGTAAAAATCACATTGTTGGTCAAAAAGTGCTTCTCTCGCTCTGAAAAGCATTTTGCACGCATAAAAACTTGACATGTGAATATTTCTGTTTCTTTCAATGGAAACGTGTTATTATGCTTACAAAAGGGTTATTTAAGCATAAACCACCATTTGGGAGTGAATTCCATTAGTTTTGAGCAATATCAAAATTGAAAGGTCAGAGTCACATTGTTGGTCAAAAAGTGCTTCTCTCGCTCTGAAAAGCATTTTGCACGCATAAAAACTTGACATGTGAATATTTCTGTTTCTTTCAATGGAAACGTGTTATTATGCTTACAAAAGGTTTATTTAAGCATAAACCACCATTTGGGAGTGAATTCCATTAGTTTTGAGCAATATCAACATTGTAAGGTAAAAATCACATTGTTGGTCAAAAAGTGCTTCTCTCGCTCTGAAAAGCATTTTGCACGCATAAAAACTTGACATGTGAATATTTCTGTTTCTTTCAATTCAAACGTGTTATTATGCTTAGAAAAGGGTTATTTAAGCATAAACCACCATTTGGGAGTGAATTCCATTAGTTTTGAGCAATATCAAAATTGAAAGGTCAGAGTCACATTGTTGGTCAAAAAGTGCTTCTCTCGCTCTGAAAAGCATTTTGCACGCATAAAAACTTGACAAGTGAATATTTCTGTTCCTTTCAATTCAAACGTGTTATTATGATACAAAAGTGTTATTTAAGCATAAACCACCATTTGGGAGTGAATTCCATTAGTTTTGAGCAATATCAAAATTGAAAGGTCAGAGTCACATTGTTGGTCAAAAAGTGCTTCTCTCGCTCTGAAAAGCATTTTGCACGCATAAAAACTTGACAAGTGAATATTTCTGTTCCTTTCAATTCAAACGTGTTATTATGATACAAAAGGGTTATTTAAGCATAAACCACCATTTGGGAGTGAATTCCATTAGTTTTGAGCAATATCAACATTGTAAGGTAAAAATCACATTGTTGGTCAAAAAGTGCTTCTCTCGCTCTGAAAAGCATTTTGCACGCATAAAAACTTGACAAGTGAATATTTCTGTTCCTTTCAATTCAAACGTGTTATTATGATACAAAAGGGTTATTTAAGCATAAACCACCATTTGGGAGTGAATTCCATTAGTTTTGAGCAATATCAACATTGTAAGGTAAAAATCACATTGTTGGTCAAAAAGTGCTTCTCTCGCTCTGAAAAGCATTTTGCACGCATAAAAACTTGACATGTGAATATTTCTGTTTCTTTCAATGGAAACGTGTTATTATGCTTACAAAAGGGTTATTTAAGCATAAACCACCATTTGGGAGTGAATTCCATTAGTTTTGAGCAATATCAAAATTGAAAGGTCAGAGTCACATTGTTGGTCAAAAAGTGCTTCTCTCGCTCTGAAAAGCATTTTGCACGCATAAAAACTTGACATGTGAATATTTCTGTTTCTTTCAATGGAAACGTGTTATTATGCTTACAAAAGGTTTATTTAAGCATAAACCACCATTTGGGAGTGAATTCCATTAGTTTTGAGCAATATCAAAATTGAAATGTAAAAATCACATTGTTGGTCAAAAAGTGCTTCTCTCGCTCTGAAAAGCATTTTGCACGCATAAAAACTTGACAAGTGAATATTTCTGTTCCTTTCAATTCAAACGTGTTATTATGATACAAAAGGGTTATTTAAGCATAAACCACCATTTGGGAGTGAATTCCATTAGTTTTGAGCAATATCAACATTGTAAGGTAAAAATCACATTGTTGGTCAAAAAGTGCTTCTCTCGCTCTGAAAAGCATTTTGCACGCATAAAAACTTGACAAGTGAATATTTCTGTTTCTTTCAATGGAAACGTGTTATTATGCTTACAAAAGGGTTATTTAAGCAAAAACCACCATTTGGGAGTGAATTCCATTAGTTTTGAGCAATATCAAAATTGAAAGGTCAGAATCACATTGTTGGTCAAAAAGTGCTTCTCTCGCTCTGAAAATCATTTTGCACACATAAAAACTTGACATGTGAATATTTCTGTTACTTTCAATGGAAACGTGTTATTATGCTTACAAAAGGGTTATTTAAGCATAAACCACCATTTGGGAGTGAATTCCATTAGTTTTGAGCAATATCAAAATTGAAAGGTCAGAGTCACATTGTTGGTCAAAAAGTGCTTCTCTCGCTCTGAAAAGCATTTTGCACGCATAAAAACTTGACATGTGAATATTTCTGTTTCTTTCAATGGAAACGTGTTATTATGCTTACAAAAGGTTTATTTAAGCATAAACCACCATTTGGGAGTGAATTCCATTAGTTTTGAGCAATATCAACATTGTAAGGTAAAAATCACATTGTTGGTCAAAAAGTGCTTCTCTCGCTCTGAAAAGCATTTTGCACGCATAAAAACTTGACATGTGAATATTTCTGTTTCTTTCAATTCAAACGTGTTATTATGCTTAGAAAAGGGTTATTTAAGCATAAACCACCATTTGGGAGTGAATTCCATTAGTTTTGAGCAATATCAAAATTGAAAGGTCAGAGTCACATTGTTGGTCAAAAAGTGCTTCTCTCGCTCTGAAAAGCATTTTGCACGCATAAAAACTTGACAAGTGAATATTTCTGTTCCTTTCAATTCAAACGTGTTATTATGATACAAAAGGGTTATTTAAGCATAAACCACCATTTGGGAGTGAATTCCATTAGTTTTGAGCAATATCAACATTGTAAGGTAAAAATCACATTGTTGGTCAAAAAGTGCTTCTCTCGCTCTGAAAAGCATTTTGCACGCATAAAAACTTGACAAGTGAATATTTCTGTTCCTTTCAATTCAAACGTGTTATTATGATACAAAAGGGTTATTTAAGCATAAACCACCATTTGGGAGTGAATTCCATTAGTTTTGAGCAATATCAACATTGTAAGGTAAAAATCACATTGTTGGTCAAAAAGTGCTTCTCTCGCTCTGAAAAGCATTTTGCACGCATAAAAACTTGACATGTGAATATTTCTGTTTCTTTCAATGGAAACGTGTTATTATGCTTACAAAAGGGTTATTTAAGCATAAACCACCATTTGGGAGTGAATTCCATTAGTTTTGAGCAATATCAAAATTGAAAGGTCAGAATCACATTGTTGGTCAAAAAGTGCTTCTCTCGCTCTGAAAAGCATTTTGCACACATAAAAACTTGACATGTGAATATTTCTGTTACTTTCAATGGAAACGTGTTATTATGCTTACAAAAGGTTTATTTAAGCATAAACCACCATTTGGGAGTG
Source organism: Pollachius pollachius (assembly GCF_949987615.1). Classification (NCBI taxonomy): domain Eukaryota; kingdom Metazoa; phylum Chordata; class Actinopteri; order Gadiformes; family Gadidae; genus Pollachius; species Pollachius pollachius. The sequence continues at coordinate 244,745 of NW_027641181.1, forward strand.
AATTCCATTAGTTTTGAGCAATATCAACATTGTAAGGTAAAAATCACATTGTTGGTCAAAAAGTGCTTCTCTCGCTCTGAAAAGCATTTTGCACGCATAAAAACTTGACATGTGAATATTTCTGTTTCTTTCAATTCAAACGTGTTATTATGCTTAGAAAAGGGTTATTTAAGCATAAACCACCATTTGGGAGTGAATTCCATTAGTTTTGAGCAATATCAAAATTGAAAGGTCAGAGTCACATTGTTGGTCAAAAAGTGCTTCTCTCGCTCTGAAAAGCATTTTGCACACATAAAAACTTGACATGTGAATATTTCTGTTACTTTCAATGGAAACGTATTATTATGCTTACAAAAGGGTTATTTAAGCATAAACCACCATTTGGGAGTGAATTCCATTAGTTTTGAGCAATATCAAAATTGAAAGGTCAGAGTCACATTGTTGGTCAAAAAGTGCTTCTCTCGCTCTGAAAAGCATTTTGCACGCATAAAAACTTGACATGTGAATATTTCTGTTTCTTTCAATGGAAACGTGTTATTATGCTTACAAAAGGTTTATTTAAGCATAAACCACCATTTGGGAGTGAATTCCATTAGTTTTGAGCAACATCAACATTGTAAGGTAAAAATCACATTGTTGGTCAAAAAGTGCTTCTCTCGCTCTGAAAAGCATTTTGCACGCATAAAAACTTGACATGTGAATATTTCTGTTTCTTTCAATTCAAACGTGTTATTATGCTTAGAAAAGGGTTATTTAAGCATAAACCACCATTTGGGAGTGAATTCCATTAGTTTTGAGCAATATCAAAATTGAAAGGTCAGAGTCACATTGTTGGTCAAAAAGTGCTTCTCTCGCTCTGAAAAGCATTTTGCACACATAAAAACTTGACATGTGAATATTTCTGTTACTTTCAATGGAAACGTATTATTATGCTTACAAAAGGGTTATTTAAGCATAAACCACCATTTGGGAGTGAATTCCATTAGTTTTGAGCAATATCAAAATTGAAAGGTCAGAGTCACATTGTTGGTCAAAAAGTGCTTCTCTCGCTCTGAAAAGCATTTTGCACGCATAAAAACTTGACATGTGAATATTTCTGTTTCTTTCAATGGAAACGTGTTATTATGCTTACAAAAGGTTTATTTAAGCATAAACCACCATTTGGGAGTGAATTCCATTAGTTTTGAGCAACATCAACATTGTAAGGTAAAAATCACATTGTTGGTCAAAAAGTGCTTCTCTCGCTCTGAAAAGCATTTTGCACGCATAAAAACTTGACATGTGAATATTTCTGTTTCTTTCAATTCAAACGTGTTATTATGCTTAGAAAAGGGTTATTTAAGCATAAACCACCATTTGGGAGTGAATTCCATTAGTTTTGAGCAATATCAAAATTGAAAGGTCAGAGTCACATTGTTGGTCAAAAAGTGCTTCTCTCGCTCTGAAAAGCATTTTGCACGCATAAAAACTTGACAAGTGAATATTTCTGTTCCTTTCAATTCAAACGTGTTATTATGATACAAAAGGGTTATTTAAGCATAAACCACCATTTGGGAGTGAATTCCATTCGTTTTGAGCAATATCAACATTGTAAGGTCAGAATCACATTGTTGGTCAAAAAGTGCTTCTCTCGCTCTGAAAAGCATTTTGCACGCATAAAAACTTGACAAGTGAATATTTCTGTTCCTTTCAATTCAAACGTGTTATTATGATACAAAAGGGTTATTTAAGCATAAACCACCATTTGGGAGTGAATTCCATTAGTTTTGAGCAATATCAACATTGTAAGGTAAAAATCACATTGTTGGTCAAAAAGTGCTTCTCTCGCTCTGAAAAGCATTTTGCACGCATAAAAACTTGACATGTGAATATTTCTGTTTCTTTCAATGGAAACGTGTTATTATGCTTACAAAAGGGTTATTTAAGCATAAACCACCATTTGGGAGTGAATTCCATTAGTTTTGAGCAATATCAAAATTGAAAGGTCAGAGTCACATTGTTGGTCAAAAAGTGCTTCTCTCGCTCTGAAAAGCATTTTGCACGCATAAAAACTTGACAAGTGAATATTTCTGTTCCTTTCAATTCAAACGTGTTATTATGATACAAAAGCGTTATTTAAGCATAAACCACCATTTGGGAGTGAATTCCATTCGTTTTGAGCAATATCAACATTGTAAGGTCAGAATCACATTGTTGGTCAAAAAGTGCTTCTCTCGCTCTGAAAAGCATTTTGCACGCATAAAAACTTGACAAGTGAATATTTCTGTTCCTTTCAATTCAAACGTGTTATTATGATACAAAAGGGTTATTTAAGCATAAACCACCATTTGGGAGTGAATTCCATTAGTTTTGAGCAATATCAACATTGTAAGGTAAAAATCACATTGTTGGTCAAAAAGTGCTTCTCTCGCTCTGAAAAGCATTTTGCACGCATAAAAACTTGGCATGTGAATATTTCTGTTTCTTTCAATTCAAACGTGTTATTATGCTTAGAAAAGGGTTATTTAAGCATAAACCACCATTTGGGAGTGAATTCCATTAGTTTTGAGCAATATCAAAATTGAAAGGTCAGAGTCACATTGTTGGTCAAAAAGTGCTTCTCTCGCTCTGAAAAGCATTTTGCACGCATAAAAACTTGACAAGTGAATATTTCTGTTCCTTTCAATTCAAACGTGTTATTATGATACAAAAGGGTTATTTAAGCATAAACCACCATTTGGGAGTGAATTCCATTCGTTTTGAGCAATATCAACATTGTAAGGTCAGAATCACATTGTTGGTCAAAAAGTGCTTCTCTCGCTCTGAAAAGCATTTTGCACGCATAAAAACTTGACAAGTGAATATTTCTGTTCCTTTCAATTCAAACGTGTTATTATGATACAAAAGGGTTATTTAAGCATAAACCACCATTTGGGAGTGAATTCCATTAGTTTTGAGCAATATCAACATTGTAAGGTAAAAATCACATTGTTGGTCAAAAAGTGCTTCTCTCGCTCTGAAAAGCATTTTGCACGCATAAAAACTTGACATGTGAATATTTCTGTTTCTTTCAATGGAAACGTGTTATTATGCTTACAAAAGGGTTATTTAAGCATAAACCACCATTTGGGAGTGAATTCCATTAGTTTTGAGCAATATCAAAATTGAAAGGTCAGAATCACATTGTTGGTCAAAAAGTGCTTCTCTCGCTCTGAAAAGCATTTTGCACGCATAAAAACTTGACATGTGAATATTTCTGTTTCTTTCAATGGAAACGTGTTATTATGCTTACAAAAGGGTTATTTAAGCATAAACCACCATTTGGGAGTGAATTCCATTAGTTTTGAGCAATATCAAAATTGAAAGGTCAGAGTCACATTGTTGGTCAAAAAGTGCTTCTCTCGCTCTGAAAAGCATTTTGCACGCATAAAAACTTGACATGTGAATATTTCTGTTTCTTTCAATGGAAACGTGTTATTATGCTTACAAAAGGTTTATTTAAGCATAAACCACCATTTGGGAGTGAATTCCATTAGTTTTGAGCAATATCAAAATTGAAATGTAAAAATCACATTGTTGGTCAAAAAGTGCTTCTCTCGCTCTGAAAAGCATTTTGCACGCATAAAAACTTGACAAGTGAATATTTCTGTTCCTTTCAATTCAAACGTGTTATTATGATACAAAAGGGTTATTTAAGCATAAACCACCATTTGGGAGTGAATTCCATTAGTTTTGAGCAATATCAACATTGTAAGGTAAAAATCACATTGTTGGTCAAAAAGTGCTTCTCTCGCTCTGAAAAGCATTTTGCACGCATAAAAACTTGACATGTGAATATTTCTGTTTCTTTCAATGGAAACGTGTTATTATGCTTACAAAAGGGTTATTTAAGCATAAACCACCATTTGGGAGTGAATTCCATTAGTTTTGAGCAATATCAAAATTGAAAGGTCAGAATCACATTGTTGGTCAAAAAGTGCTTCTCTCGCTCTGAAAATCATTTTGCACACATAAAAACTTGACATGTGAATATTTCTGTTACTTTCAATGGAAACGTGTTATTATGCTTACAAAAGGGTTATTTAAGCATAAACCACCATTTGGGAGTGAATTCCATTAGTTTTGAGCAATATCAAAATTGAAAGGTCAGAGTCACATTGTTGGTCAAAAAGTGCTTCTCTCGCTCTGAAAAGCATTTTGCACGCATAAAAACTTGACATGTGAATATTTCTGTTTCTTTCAATGGAAACGTGTTATTATGCTTACAAAAGGTTTATTTAAGCATAAACCACCATTTGGGAGTGAATTCCATTAGTTTTGAGCAATATCAACATTGTAAGGTAAAAATCACATTGTTGGTCAAAAAGTGCTTCTCTCGCTCTGAAAAGCATTTTGCACGCATAAAAACTTGACATGTGAATATTTCTGTTTCTTTCAATTCAAACGTGTTATTATGCTTAGAAAAGGGTTATTTAAGCATAAACCACCATTTGGGAGTGAATTCCATTAGTTTTGAGCAATATCAAAATTGAAAGGTCAGAGTCACATTGTTGGTCAAAAAGTGCTTCTCTCGCTCTGAAAAGCATTTTGCACGCATAAAAACTTGACAAGTGAATATTTCTGTTCCTTTCAATTCAAACGTGTTATTATGATACAAAAGGGTTATTTAAGCATAAACCACCATTTGGGAGTGAATTCCATTAGTTTTGAGCAATATCAACATTGTAAGGTAAAAATCACATTGTTGGTCAAAAAGTGCTTCTCTCGCTCTGAAAAGCATTTTGCACGCATAAAAACTTGACAAGTGAATATTTCTGTTCCTTTCAATTCAAACGTGTTATTATGATACAAAAGGGTTATTTAAGCATAAACCACCATTTGGGAGTGAATTCCATTAGTTTTGAGCAATATCAACATTGTAAGGTAAAAATCACATTGTTGGTCAAAAAGTGCTTCTCTCGCTCTGAAAAGCATTTTGCACGCATAAAAACTTGACATGTGAATATTTCTGTTTCTTTCAATGGAAACGTGTTATTATGCTTACAAAAGGGTTATTTAAGCATAAACCACCATTTGGGAGTGAATTCCATTAGTTTTGAGCAATATCAAAATTGAAAGGTCAGAATCACATTGTTGGTCAAAAAGTGCTTCTCTCGCTCTGAAAAGCATTTTGCACGCATAAAAACTTGACATGTGAATATTTCTGTTACTTTCAATGGAAACGTGTTATTATGCTTACAAAAGGGTTATTTAAGCATAAACCACCATTTGGGAGTGAATTCCATTAGTTTTGAGCAATATCAAAATTGAAAGGTCAGAGTCACATTGTTGGTCAAAAAGTGCTTCTCTCGCTCTGAAAAGCATTTTGCACGCATAAAAACTTGACATGTGAATATTTCTGTTTCTTTCAATGGAAACGTGTTATTATGCTTACAAAAGGTTTATTTAAGCATAAACCACCATTTGGGAGTGAATTCCATTAGTTTTGAGCAATATCAAAATTGAAAGGTAAAAATCACATTGTTGGTCAAAAAGTGCTTCTCTCGCTCTGAAAAGCATTTTGCACACATAAAAACTTGACATGTGAATATTTCTGTTTCTTTCAATTCAAACGTGTTATTATGCTTAGAAAAGGGTTATTTAAGCATAAACCACCATTTGGGAGTGAATTCCATTAGTTTTGAGCAATATCAAAATTGAAAGGTCAGAGTCACATTGTTGGTCAAAAAGTGCTTCTCTCGCTCTGAAAAGCATTTTGCACGCATAAAAACTTGACAAGTGAATATTTCTGTTCCTTTCAATTCAAACGTGTTATTATGATACAAAAGGGTTATTTAAGCATAAACCACCATTTGGGAGTGAATTCCATTCGTTTTGAGCAATATCAACATTGTAAGGTCAGAATCACATTGTTGGTCAAAAAGTGCTTCTCTCGCTCTGAAAAGCATTTTGCACGCATAAAAACTTGACAAGTGAATATTTCTGTTCCTTTCAATTCAAACGTGTTATTATGATACAAAAGGGTTATTTAAGCATAAACCACCATTTGGGAGTGAATTCCATTAGTTTTGAGCAATATCAACATTGTAAGGTAAAAATCACATTGTTGGTCAAAAAGTGCTTCTCTCGCTCTGAAAAGCATTTTGCACGCATAAAAACTTGACATGTGAATATTTCTGTTTCTTTCAATGGAAACGTGTTATTATGCTTACAAAAGGGTTATTTAAGCATAAACCACCATTTGGGAGTGAATTCCATTAGTTTTGAGCAATATCAAAATTGAAAGGTCAGAATCACATTGTTGGTCAAAAAGTGCTTCTCTCGCTCTGAAAAGCATTTTGCACACATAAAAACTTGACATGTGAATATTTCTGTTCCTTTCAATTCAAACGTGTTATTATGATACAAAAGGGTTATTTAAGCATAAACCACCATTTGGGAGTGAATTCCATTAGTTTTGAGCAATATCAACATTGTAAGGTAAAAATCACATTGTTGGTCAAAAAGTGCTTCTCTCGCTCTGAAAAGCATTTTGCACGCATAAAAACTTGACATGTGAATATTTCTGTTTCTTTCAATGGAAACGTGTTATTATGCTTACAAAAGGGTTATTTAAGCATAAACCACCATTTGGGAGTGAATTCCATTAGTTTTGAGCAATATCAAAATTGAAAGGTCAGAATCACATTGTTGGTCAAAAAGTGCTTCTCTCGCTCTGAAAAGCATTTTGCACGCATAAAAACTTGACATGTGAATATTTCTGTTACTTTCAATGGAAACGTGTTATTATGCTTACAAAAGGGTTATTTAAGCATAAACCACCATTTGGGAGTGAATTCCATTAGTTTTGAGCAATATCAAAATTGAAAGGTCAGAGTCACATTGTTGGTCAAAAAGTGCTTCTCTCGCTCTGAAAAGCATTTTGCACGCATAAAAACTTGACATGTGAATATTTCTGTTTCTTTCAATGGAAACGTGTTATTATGCTTACAAAAGGTTTATTTAAGCATAAACCACCATTTGGGAGTGAATTCCATTAGTTTTGAGCAATATCAAAATTGAAAGGTAAAAATCACATTGTTGGTCAAAAAGTGCTTCTCTCGCTCTGAAAAGCATTTTGCACACATAAAAACTTGACATGTGAATATTTCTGTTTCTTTCAATTCAAACGTGTTATTATGCTTAGAAAAGGGTTATTTAAGCATAAACCACCATTTGGGAGTGAATTCCATTAGTTTTGAGCAATATCAAAATTGAAAGGTCAGAGTCACATTGTTGGTCAAAAAGTGCTTCTCTCGCTCTGAAAAGCATTTTGCACGCATAAAAACTTGACAAGTGAATATTTCTGTTCCTTTCAATTCAAACGTGTTATTATGATACAAAAGGGTTATTTAAGCATAAACCACCATTTGGGAGTGAATTCCATTCGTTTTGAGCAATATCAACATTGTAAGGTCAGAATCACATTGTTGGTCAAAAAGTGCTTCTCTCGCTCTGAAAAGCATTTTGCACGCATAAAAACTTGACAAGTGAATATTTCTGTTCCTTTCAATTCAAACGTGTTATTATGATACAAAAGGGTTATTTAAGCATAAACCACCATTTGGGAGTGAATTCCATTAGTTTTGAGCAATATCAACATTGTAAGGTAAAAATCACATTGTTGGTCAAAAAGTGCTTCTCTCGCTCTGAAAAGCATTTTGCACGCATAAAAACTTGACATGTGAATATTTCTGTTTCTTTCAATGGAAACGTGTTATTATGCTTACAAAAGGGTTATTTAAGCATAAACCACCATTTGGGAGTGAATTCCATTAGTTTTGAGCAATATCAAAATTGAAAGGTCAGAATCACATTGTTGGTCAAAAAGTGCTTCTCTCGCTCTGAAAAGCATTTTGCACACATAAAAACTTGACATGTGAATATTTCTGTTACTTTCAATGGAAACGTGTTATTATGCTTACAAAAGGGTTATTTAAGCATAAACCACCATTTGGGAGTGAATTCCATTAGTTTTGAGCAATATCAAAATTGAAAGGTCAGAGTCACATTGTTGGTCAAAAGGTGCTTCTCTCGCTCTGAAAAGCATTTTGCACGCATAAAAACTTGACATGTGAATATTTCTGTTTCTTTCAATGGAAACGTGTTATTATGCTTACAAAAGGGTTATTTAAGCATAAACCACCATTTGGGAGTGAATTCCATTAGTTTTGAGCAATATCAAAATTGAAAGGTAAAAATCACATTGTTGGTCAAAAAGTGCTTCTCTCGCTCTGAAAAGCATTTTGCACGCATAAAAACTTGACAAGTGAATATTTCTGTTCCTTTCAATTCAAACGTGTTATTATGATACAAAAGGGTTATTTAAGCATAAACCACCATTTGGGAGTGAATTCCATTCGTTTTGAGCAATATCAACATTGTAAGGTCAGAATCACATTGTTGGTCAAAAAGTGCTTCTCTCGCTCTGAAAAGCATTTTGCACGCATAAAAACTTGACAAGTGAATATTTCTGTTCCTTTCAATTCAAACGTGTTATTATGATACAAAAGGGTTATTTAAGCATAAACCACCATTTGGGAGTGAATTCCATTAGTTTTGAGCAATATCAACATTGTAAGGTAAAAATCACATTGTTGGTCAAAAAGTGCTTCTCTCGCTCTGAAAAGCATTTTGCACGCATAAAAACTTGACATGTGAATATTTCTGTTTCTTTCAATGGAAACGTGTTATTATGCTTACAAAAGGGTTATTTAAGCATAAACCACCATTTGGGAGTGAATTCCATTAGTTTTGAGCAATATCAAAATTGAAAGGTCAGAGTCACATTGTTGGTCAAAAAGTGCTTCTCTCGCTCTGAAAAGCATTTTGCACGCATAAAAACTTGACAAGTGAATATTTCTGTTCCTTTCAATTCAAACGTGTTATTATGATACAAAAGCGTTATTTAAGCATAAACCACCATTTGGGAGTGAATTCCATTCGTTTTGAGCAATATCAACATTGTAAGGTCAGAATCACATTGTTGGTCAAAAAGTGCTTCTCTCGCTCTGAAAAGCATTTTGCACGCATAAAAACTTGACAAGTGAATATTTCTGTTCCTTTCAATTCAAACGTGTTATTATGATACAAAAGGGTTATTTAAGCATAAACCACCATTTGGGAGTGAATTCCATTAGTTTTGAGCAATATCAACATTGTAAGGTAAAAATCACATTGTTGGTCAAAAAGTGCTTCTCTCGCTCTGAAAAGCATTTTGCACGCATAAAAACTTGGCATGTGAATATTTCTGTTTCTTTCAATTCAAACGTGTTATTATGCTTAGAAAAGGGTTATTTAAGCATAAACCACCATTTGGGAGTGAATTCCATTAGTTTTGAGCAATATCAAAATTGAAAGGTCAGAGTCACATTGTTGGTCAAAAAGTGCTTCTCTCGCTCTGAAAAGCATTTTGCACGCATAAAAACTTGACAAGTGAATATTTCTGTTCCTTTCAATTCAAACGTGTTATTATGATACAAAAGGGTTATTTAAGCATAAACCACCATTTGGGAGTGAATTCCATTCGTTTTGAGCAATATCAACATTGTAAGGTCAGAATCACATTGTTGGTCAAAAAGTGCTTCTCTCGCTCTGAAAAGCATTTTGCACGCATAAAAACTTGACATGTGAATATTTCTGTTTCTTTCAATGGAAACGTGTTATTATGCTTACAAAAGGTTTATTTAAGCATAAACCACCATTTGGGAGTGAATTCCATTAGTTTTGAGCAATATCAAAATTGAAAGGTAAAAATCACATTGTTGGTCAAAAAGTGCTTCTCTCGCTCTGAAAAGCATTTTGCACACATAAAAACTTGACATGTGAATATTTCTGTTTCTTTCAATTCAAACGTGTTATTATGCTTAGAAAAGGGTTATTTAAGCATAAACCACCATTTGGGAGTGAATTCCATTAGTTTTGAGCAATATCAAAATTGAAAGGTCAGAGTCACATTGTTGGTCAAAAAGTGCTTCTCTCGCTCTGAAAAGCATTTTGCACGCATAAAAACTTGACAAGTGAATATTTCTGTTCCTTTCAATTCAAACGTGTTATTATGATACAAAAGGGTTATTTAAGCATAAACCACCATTTGGGAGTGAATTCCATTCGTTTTGAGCAATATCAACATTGTAAGGTCAGAATCACATTGTTGGTCAAAAAGTGCTTCTCTCGCTCTGAAAAGCATTTTGCACGCATAAAAACTTGACAAGTGAATATTTCTGTTCCTTTCAATTCAAACGTGT